>NW_027254804.1:0-171557 GCF_044704955.1 Pristiophorus japonicus | reverse complement strand
CTCCTGTCATGGCGCGTGTGATGCGCACATCCTTGCGATCCCTGGCTCGAATGATGACGTAGTCGAGCAGGTGCTGGTGTTTGGAGCGAGGGTGTTGCCACAATGCCTTGTACTTGTCCCTCTGGCGGAACAAGGTGTTAGTGATGACAAGGTCATGTTCTAGGCATTTTGTCAGGAGTAGGGTACCACTGGAGTTGGTTTTCCCTACTTCCTCTCTGCTGATCACACCTCCCCAGAGGTTTGTGTCCTTACTGACCCTATTACCAGCAAGGGCAGTCATCGACAACGAGGTTCAACACCGCCTCCAGTGCGCCAGCACAGCCTTCGGCCATCTGAGGAAGAGAGTATTTGAAGATCAGGCTCTCAAATATAGCACCAAGCTTATGGTCTACAGGGCTGCAGTGATACCCACCCTCCTGTAGGCTCAGAGACGTGGACCATATATAGTAGATACCACAAATCGCTGGAGAAATACCACCAATGATGTCTCCGCACGATCCTGCAAATCCCTTGGGAGGACAGACGCACCAACGTTAGTGTCCTCGATCAGGCTAACATCCCCAGCATCGAAGCACTAACCACACTCGACCAGCTCCATTGGGCGGGCCACATTGTTCACAAACCCGACAGAAGACTCCCAAAGCAAGCGCTCTACTTGGAACTCTTACACAGCAAGCGAACCCCAGGTGGGCAGAGGAAATGTTTCAAGGACACTCTCAAAGCCTCCATGATAAAATGCAACAACCCCACCGACACCTGGGAGTTCCTGGCCAAAGACCACCCTAAGTAGAGGAAGTGTATCTGGGAGGGTGCTGAGCACCTCGAGTCTTGTTGCCGAGAGCATGCAGAAAGTAAGTGCAGGCAGCGGAAGGAGCGTGCAGCAAACCAGACTCCCCACCCACCCTTTCATTCAACGACTGTCTGTCCCACCTGTGACAGAGACTATAATTCCCGTATTGGACTGTTCAGTCACCGAAGAACTCACTTTTAGAGTGGAAGCAAGTCTTTCTCGATTTTGAGGGACTGCCTATGGTTGATTTAGTCATAGAATAGAATCATAGAAATTTACAGCACAGAACGAGGCCATTTCGGCCCATCGCATCCACGCTGGCCAACAAAGAGCTATCCAGCCTAACCTCACTTTCCAGTTCTTGGTAGCCTTGTAGGTTACAGCATATCAAGTGCATATCCAGATACCTTTTAAATGTGGTGAGGGTTTCTGCCACTACCACCTTTTCAGGCAGTGAGTTCCAGACCCCCACCATCCTCTGAGTAAAATAAATTCCCCTCAAATCCCATCTAAACCTCCAACCAAACAATTTAAGTCTATGCCCCTGGTTGTTGAAGGATTCTCCAGGGAAGAGTGATCATAGCATGTTAAAATTTCAAATTCAGTTTGAGGGTGAGAAACTTGGGTCTCAAACTAGTGTCCTGAACTTAGGAGGATTCAAGAAAGAGTAAATGTAAAAGCAGCAAGAGAAATGTCAAGGCTCTAGAGCAGAGCAGAGCTTTGGGTAAAAAAATAAGCAGAGTGGGTCAGGAAGGGACAGAGTGAGTAACAAAGGTAATAGGCATCACCAACGAAAGGGACATAAGGGAAAATTAGAAAAAAAATTAAAGCTAAAAGCACTATATCTGAATACATGAAGCATTCGCAACAAAATAGATGAATTAATAGCGCAGATAGAAATTAATAAGTTTGATCTAATAGCTATTACAGAGACATGGTTGCAAAGTGACCAAGGTTGGGAACTAAATATTCCACAATACTTTACTTTTAGCAGAGATAGGCAAATAGGAAAAGGAGGAGGGGTAGCCCTGACAATAAAGGATGGGATAAAGACAGTAGAGAGAAAAGATCTTAGCTCAGAAAATCAAGAAGTAGAATCAGTTTAGGTGGAGATAAGAAACAGCAAAGGGCAGAAAACATTACTGGGAGTTGTTTATAGGCCCCCAAACAATAGTAGTAATGTGGGGCACAGTATAAATCAGGAAATTAGATGTATATCTAACAAGGGTAATGTTATGTATTTAACCCTTGGCAACCTGTATCACACCACTACCAGAGGGCCTACCTGTTGGAGTCCCAAGGGATCTCAGCATCCCTTGGGAGCACTGTATATAAGCAGGCCTCCCACGTGGTACCTGCACTCTGGAGTCTTATTAAAGGAGCTAAGGGCACACTTACTCATTGCTCAAAGTACTCAGTTGCATCCTTTATTATGAACGTATCAATTGGTGATGAGATAACAAAAACCGCACGAAAATGCAAAGAACAGTTAGTATCCTGGAGAAGTACTCAGAAGGGGATAATTGGGAGGCCTTCGAGAAGAAACTCGACCAATACTTCGTGGCCAATGAGCTGGAAGGGTTCGAGGACGCTGCCAAATGAAGGGCGATCCTCCTTACCCTCTGTGGGGCAACAACCTATGGCCTCATGAAGAATCTTCGAGCTCCAGTAAAACCAACAGCTAAATCCTATGAAGAATTGTGTACACTGGTCCGGGAGCACCTAAATGCTAAAGAAAGTGTTTTGATGGCGAGGTATCAGTTCGACACGTGTCAACGGTTGGAGGGCCAGGAAGTGGCGAGCTACATCGCCGAACTAAGGCACCTCGCAGGACATTGCGAATTTGATGGATTCCTAAAACAAATGCTGAAAGACATTTTTGTGCTTGGCATTCGCCATGAGGTAATCCTTCGCAAACTGTTGATTGTTGAAACTCCGAATCTGAGCAAAGCCATAACGATAGTCCAGACATTTATGTCCACCAGAGATAACAACAAACAAATTTCGCAGCATAAAGAGGTTTCGGCCAGTACTGTGCATAAAGTAACGTCGTTTTCGAGCAGGAATATACATGGCAGAACGTACATGCCGGCTGCTGCACGACCTCAGATGACCCAGAGTCTGCCATCAATCGTTAATGCGAGGCAGTTAACACCCTGTTGGCGTTGTGGTGGTGATCATCGGGCCCATCAATGCCACTTCAAGCACTATGTGTGCAACGGCTGCAGAACAATGGGACACCTCCAGCGAATGTGCAGATGAGCTGCAAACCCTGCAAATGCTGCAAACCACCATGTTGCAAAGGAAGATTGATCCACTGTGGATCAGGCTGAATTGGAGACTCGAACTGAGGAGTCAGAAGTGTATGGGGTACATACCTTCACCACGAAATGTCCACCAATAATGTTAAAAGTTGAACTGAATGGAATTCCAATATCCATGGAACTGGACACGGGTGCGAGTCAGTCCATAATGAGTAAAAAGGCCTTCGACAGGCTGTGGTGCAACAAGGCACACAGGCCCAAGCTCAGCCCCATTCACACCAAGCTAAGAACTTACACCAAGGAACTTATCCCTGTAATTGGCAGTGCAGAGGTCAAAGTCTCCTATGATGGAGCAGTGCATGAACTCCCGCTGTGGATTGAGCCAGGGGTTGGCCCCACACTGTTTGGCAGAAGCTGGCTGGGAAAAATACGCTGGAACTGGGACGACATCCAAGCGCTTTCGTCCGTCGACGACGCCTCATGTGCCCAGGTTATGAGCAGATTTCCACCGTTGTTCGAACCAGGCATTGGAAGCTTCTTGGGGGCGAAAGTACAGATCCATTTGGTTCTCGGTATGCGACCCATCCACCACAAGGCACGGGCGCTACCATATATGATACGTGAGAAAGTGGAAATTGAGCTGGGCAGGCTACAGCAAGAAGGCATCATCGCGCCGGTGGAATTCAATGAGTGGGCCAGTCCGATTGTCCCAGTACTTAAAGGTGACGGCACGGTCAGAATTTGTGGGGATTATAAAGTAACGATTAACCATTTTTCGCTACAGGACCAGTACCCGCTACCCAAGGCAGACGACCTATTTGCGACCCTGGCTGGAGGGAGGACGTTCACCAAGTTGGACCTGACCTCGGCCTACATGACGCAGGAGCTGGAGGAATCTTTGAAAGGCTTCACCTGCATCAACACACACAAAGGTCTGTTCATCTATAACAGATGCCCGTTCGGGATTTGGTCAGCCGCAGCAATCTTCCAACAGAATATGGAAGCCTGCTAAAGTCGGTCCGTCGCACCGTGGTCTTCCAGGACGACATACTGGTTACAGGTTGAGACACCATTGAGCACTTGAAGAATCTGGAAGAGGTTGTTAGTCGGTTGGATCACGTGGGACTCAGGTTGAAACGCTTGAAATTTGTTTTCCTGGCGCTGGAGGTCAAGTTCTTGGGAAGAAAAATCGCAGCAGACGGTATCAGACCCACCGACGTCAAGACGGAGGCCGTTAAGAACACGCCGAGACCACAGAACATGACGGAGCTACGGTCGTTCCTGGGACTCCTCAAATATTTCGGTAATTTCCTACCCGGGTTAAGCACCTTGCTGGAACCCCTATTTGTGCTACTGCTCAAGGGAGACGACTGGGTATGGGGGAATTCACAAGAGAAAACCAGAAATCTGTTGTGTTCAAACAAAGTGCTTGTCCTGTAAAACCCATGTAAACAATTAGTATTAGCTTGCGATGCGTCGTCATACGGGGTCGGGTGTGTGTTACAACAGGCTAACGAATCGGGGATTTTGCAACCGGTCGCTTATGCGTCCAGGAGTCTGTCCAAGGCCGAAAGGGCTTACAGCATGATTGAAAAAGAGGCTCTGGCGTGCATTTATGGGGTGAAAACATTGCACCAGTACTTGTTTTGGCCTCAAGTTTGAGCTTGAAACTGACCACAAGCCGTTCATATTGCTATTCTCGGAGAGCAAAGGGATTAACATCAATGCCTCTGCCCGCATCCAAAGATGGGCGCTCACGCTGTTGGCATACAACTATGTAATCCGCCACAGACCAGGCACAGAGAACTGCGCTGATGCTCTCAGTCGGCCTACCATTGCCCACCACCGGGGTAGAAATGGCACAGCCTGCGGACTTGCTCATGGTAATGGATGCATTCGCAAACGAAAAATCATCCGTTATGGCCTGCCAGATCAGGACCTGGACCAGCCAGGATCCTTTACTGTCCTTGGTAAAAAAACTGTGTCCTCCATGGGAGCTGGTCCAGCATCCCAGTGGAGATGCAGGAGGTGATTAAGCCTTTCCACAGGCGCAAAGACGAAATGTCCTTGCAGGCGGACTGTCTGTTGTGGGGTAATTGCGTGGTCTTGCCCAAGAAAGGCAGAGATACGTTCATTTGTGACCTACACAGCACCTATCCAGGCATTGTAATGATGAAAACCATATCCAGATCCCATGTGTGATGGCCCGGCATCGACTCAGATTTAGAATCATGCGTGCGCCAGTGCAACACTTGCTCTCAGCTGAGCAATGCACCCAGAGAGGCACCGCTAAGTTTGTGGTCGTGGCCCTTCAAACCGTGGTCGAGGATCCACGTGGACTATGCGGGCTCATTTCTTGGCAAAAGTTTCTTGGTTGTCGTGGATGCTTATTCAAAATGGATTGAATGTGTAATAATGTCTGTAAGCATGTCCATGACCACTATCGAAAGCCTACGAGCTATGTTTGCCGCACACGGCCTGCCTGATGTCCTAGTCAGCGACAATGGGCCGTGTTTCGCCAGTGCTGAATTCAAGGAATTAATGATCAGCAATGGGATCAAGCACATCACATGTGCCCCATTCAAGCCTGTATCCAACGGCCAAACAGAATGGGCAGTTCAGACCATCAAGCAAAGCTTGAAACACGTGTCGGAAGGCTCCCTGCAGACCCGGCTGTCCCGAGTGCTGCTCAGCTACCGCACCAGACTCCACTCACTCACCGGGGTTTCCCCAGCTGAGCTGCTCATGAAAAGGGCACTCAAAACAAGGCTCTCTCTTGTCCACCCTGATCTCCATGATCACGAGGAGGGCAGGCAGCATCAACAAAGTATGTACCATGACCGTGCAAATTTGTCATGCGATATTGAGGTCAAGGATCCTGTGTTTGTATTCAATTATGGGCATGATCCCAAATGGCTCGCTGGCACAGTCATAGCCAAAGAAGGGAGAAGGGTGTTTCAGGTCAAATTGGCAAATGGACTAACATGCAGAAAGCATTTGGACCAAATCAAATTGCGGTTCACCAACAACTACGAACAACCCAAAAAAGACACCACCAACTTTGACCCTCCAACATGCACACAAGTGGCAACTGACATCATGGTTGACCATGAAGCCGAACTTACCATCCCCAGCAGCCCGGCAAGGCCGGCTGCCCAGCAGCCCAGTGAAGAACTGACCCACCCACACCCGCATTTGTACTGAGACAATCGACAAAGGGGCGAAAAACCCCAGATCGTCTCACCCTGTAAATAAGTGTAATGTTAAATTTACGAGGGAGTGATGTAATGTATTTAACCCTTGGCAACCTGTATCACACCACCACCAGAGCAATAACCTGTTGGAGTCCCAAGGGATCCCAGCATCCCTTGGGAGCACTGTATATAAGCAGGCCACCCACATGGTACCTGCACTCTGGAGTCTTATTAAAGGAGCTAAGGTTACACTTACTCATTGCTCACAGTACTCACTTTCATCCTTTATTATGAGCGTATCTGGTAATCCAGTAATCATGGGGGACTTTAACCTAACTATAGACTGGGCAAACCAAATGTGCAGTAATAGTGTCAAGGACGAATTCATGGAATGTATACAAGATGGTTTTCTAGATCAATATGTTGAGGAACCAACTGGGGAACCGGCTATTTTAGATCTACTATTGTGCAATAAGAAAAAGTTAATTAATAACCTTGCAGTAAAGGGACCTTTAGGGAAGAGTGATAGAATTTTATAGTGAGTTTGCAAGTGATTTAGTTAAATCTGAAACTAGGGTCTTAAATCTAAACAAAGCAAACTATGCAGGTATGAGGGGTGAATTGGCTAAGGTAGATAGGGAAACTACATTAAAAGGTATGATGGTAGTCAAGCAATGGCTAGCATTTAAAGAATGAATACATAATTTACAACAAACATACATTCCTTTAAGGCACAAAGACGCCACAGGTAAAGTGGTCCAACTCTGGCTAACAAGAGAAATTAAAGATAGTATTAGATCAAAGGAAGAGGTTTATAATGTTGCCAAAAACTAATGAGGGGAGGTTGGGGAGCGGGAGGATTCAGGAAAGAGTAAGGGCTCGATTTTCCTATCCTTTGCACTCTGGGTTTCGCTCCGGAGTGACGTGAAAGGCAGCGTTGAGGTCTCCTGTGCCCCGTCGCGACCCTCCGGTTGGATTTTGCGGTGCACTGAGCAAGATTGGCGGGAAGAGCTGCGCCGGGTGTGCAAGGCCCCTGGTTGCGACACCAACAAGTTTTGACTCTTGCCCGATCCGTCCACCTGGATGTGCGCCCACAATGATCGCCTAGCAAATCAGAGCGGTCCAGCCATGCCAGCGGTACAGAGGAAGGCAATGTGCTGTAAAAGTAAGTGCGAGTGTTTTTTGTATTTAATTTTTGTGCAATGTCTGTTGCGGTGGTGTGGGCAATGTTTTAGGAATGTTTCACTGTTTTTTTGTTTCCCTGCGCCCCCACCGCCCCTCTCGCCCCAGGCCCTCTCTGAGAGCGCACATGGCCCGGCTCCTTAGTTCGCGAGTTTCCCATCCTTGCACCACGAAAACTGTACAATGCCTCCCTTAGCATTGTGCCCCTTGACGCAGGGCCGAGATGCCCAAACTAACATACTAAAGCGCAAACTATTCCTGGCCGATAACTTTCCCACCTTGCTTCTGTTTTTGCCCTGAAAAAAAGCCTAAAATCCAGCCCTTAATTTAAAAGCAACAAGAGAAATGTTAAGGCTCTAGAGCAGAGCAGTGTTTTGAGCAAAAATAAGCAGAGTAGGGACAGAGAGAGTAATAAAGGTAATGGGGCATTGCTGTCGAAGGAGATATCAGGGAAAATAGAAAAAAGTCAAAGCTAAAGTGACTCTATTTGAATGTGTGAAGCATTCGCAACATAAAAGATGAATTAATAGCGCAGATAGGAATTAATAGGTTTGTTCTAATAGTCATTACGGAGACATGGTTGCAAAGTGACCACGGTTGGGAACTAAATATTCCAGGATACTTTACTTTTAGACGAGATAGGCAAAATGGAAGAGGAGGAGGGGTAGCCCTGATAATAAAGGATGGGATAAAGACAGTAGAGAGAAAGGATCTTTGGTCGGAAAATCAAGAATTAGAATCACTTTGGGTGGAGCTGAGAAACAGCAAAGGGCAGAAAACATTAGTGAGAGTTGTTTACAGGCCACCAAACAATAGTGATAATGTGGGGCACAGTATAAATCAGGAAGTTAGAGGTGTATGTAACAAGGGTAATGTTATGTATTTAACCCTTGGCAACCTGTATCACACCACCACCAGAGGGCCTACCTGTTGGAGTCCCAAGGGATTCCAGCATCCCTTGGGAGCACTGTATATAAGCAGGCCACCCACGTGGTACCTGCACTCTGGAGTCTTATTAAAGGAGCTAAGGTCACACTTACTCATTGTTCACAGTACTCAGTTGCATCCTTTATTATGAGCGTATCAATTGGCGACGAGATAACGAACAACCGCGCGAAAACATAGAAACGTAGAAAATAGGTGCAGGAGTAAGCCATTCGGCCCTTTGAGCCTGCACCACCATTCACTAAGATCATGGCTGATCATTCCCTCAGTACCCCTTTCCTGCTTTCTCTGCATATGGTTTGATCCCTTTAGCCGCAAGGGCCATATCTAACTCCCTCTTGAATATATCCAATGAACTGGCATCAACAACTCTCTGCGGCAGGGAATTCCACAGGTTAACAACTCTCTGAGTGAAGAAGTTTCTCCTCATCTCAGTCCTAAATGGCCTACTCCTTATCCTAAGACTGTGTCCCCTGGTTCTGGACTTTCCCAACATCGGGAACATTCTTCCCGCATCTAACCTGTCCAGTCCCGTCAGAATCTTATATGTATCTATGAGATCCCCTCTCATCC
Organism: Pristiophorus japonicus; assembly: GCF_044704955.1. Taxonomy (NCBI): domain Eukaryota; kingdom Metazoa; phylum Chordata; class Chondrichthyes; family Pristiophoridae; genus Pristiophorus; species Pristiophorus japonicus. The sequence goes on along the minus strand of NW_027254804.1, from coordinate 162,609 downwards.
TTCTAAACTCCAGTGTATAAAGGCCCAGTTGATCCAGTCTCTCCTCATATGTCAGTCCAGCCATCCCTAGAAACAGTCTGGTGAACCTTCGCTGCACTCCCTCAATAGCAAGAACGTCCTTCCTCAGATTAGGAGACCAAAACAGAACACAATATTCCAGGTGAGGTCTCACCAAGGCCCTGTACAAGTGCAGTAAGACCTCCCTGCTCCTATACTCAAATCCCCTAGCTATGAAGGCCAACATACCATTTTCCTTCTACACCGCCTGCTGTACCTGCATGCCAACTTTCAATGACTGATGAACCATGACACCCAGGTCTCGTTGCACCTGCCCTTTTCCTAATCTGCCGCCATTCAGATAATATTCTGACTTCGTGTTTTTGCCCCCAAAATGGATAACCTCACATTTATCCACATTATACTGCATCTGCCATGTATTTGCCCACTCACCTAACCTGTCCAAGTCACCCTGCAGCCTCTTAGCATCCTCCTCACGGCTCATACCACCACACAATTTAGTGTCATCTGCAAACATTTATTCCCTCTCTTTGCTTCCTGTCTGCCAACCAGTTCTCTATCCACATCAATACATTACCCCCAATACCATGTGCCTTAATTTTGCACGCTAATGTCTTATATGGGACCTTGTCAAAAGCCTTTTGAAAGTCCAAATACACCACATCCACCCGTTCTCCCTTATCCACTCTACTAGTTACATCCTCAAAAAATTCCAGAAGATTCGTCAAGCATAATTTCCCGTTCATAAATCCATGCTGACTTGGATCGATCCTGTCACTGCTTTCCAAATGCGCTGCTATTACATCTTTAATAATTTTTCCAACATTTTCCCCAATACTGATGTCAGACTAACCGGTCTATAATTCCTTGTTTTCTCTCTCCCTCCTTTTATAAAAAGTGGGGTTAGATTAGCTACCCTCTAATCCATAGGAACTGAACCTGAGTTATAGAATGTTGAAAAATGACTACCAATGCATCCACTATTTCTATGGCCACTTCCTTAAGTACTCTGGGATGCAAACTATCAGGCCCTGGGGATTTATTGGCCTTCAGTCCCTTCAATTTCCCTAACATCATTTCCTGACTAATAAGGATTAACCTCAGCTCCCACTTCTCGCTAGACCCTCAGTCTATTTGTTCAATTGGTCTGCCATTTCCTTGTTCCCCATTATGAATTCCCCTGATTCTGACTGCAAAGGACCTACATTAGTCTTCACTAATCTTTTTCTTTTCACATATCTATAGAAGCTTTTGCAGTCAGTTTTTATGTTCACTGAAGGGATCATATCACTGGTCGAGTTTAACGAGTGGGCTTGTCCCATTGTTCCTGTGTTGAAGAGTGATGGCACCGTCAGGATTTGTGGAGACTACAAGGTTACAATTAACCGATTTTCAAAAGAGGATCGGTATCCATTACCGAGGGCTGATGACCTGTTCGCCATGCTAGCTGGTGGAAAGTCGTTCATGAAACTGGATCTGACGTTGGCCTATATGACACAAGAGCTTGTCAACACTTCAGAGAAACTCACCTGCATCAACACCCATAAAGGACTGTTCATCTACAACAGGTGTCCTTTTGGGATTCGTTCAGCTACAGCCATATTTCAGAGGAATATGGAGAGTTTACTGAAGTCTGTTCCTAGAACTGTCATGTTTTAAGATGACATTCTGGCCACAGGTCGCGATACTGCTGAACATCTGAACAATCTTGAAGAAGTCCTACAGCGTCTGAACAAAGTGGGACTCAGGCTGAAACGCTCGAAGTGTGTATTCATAGTACCTGAAGTCAAATTCCTTGGGAGGAAGATTGCTGCTGATGGCATCAGGCCCACTGATTCAAAAACTGAGGCCATCAAAAATGCACCCAGACCTCAGAATGTGACAGAGCTGCGTTCGTTCCTTGGGCTACTCAACTACTTTGGTAATTTCTTACCCAGATTGAACACTTTACTCGAGCCACTGCATGTGTTAAATAGAAAAGGCGACAACTGGGTTTGGGGTGCGTCTCAAGATAGAGCTTTTGAGAAAGCCAAGAATCTGCTATGTTCAAACAAGTTGCTTGTTCATTATGATCCGTGTAAGCGTCTTGTATTAGCCTGTGATGCTTCATCATATGGGTTGGCTGCGTACTCCAACAAGCAAATGAATCGGGCAAGTTACAACCTGCTACGTATGTTTCGAGAAGTCTGTCTAAAGCGGAAAGAGCTTAATATGGTAGAGTTTGGCCTGTGTGTATGGGGTAAAAAAAATGCACCAGTACCTGTTTGGTCTTCGCTTTGAAACTTTGAAACAGATCACAAGCCACTCATTTCATTGTTTGCAGAAAACAAAGGTATTAATACCAATGCATCATCCCGCATTCAGAGATGGGTGCTGACATTGTCTGCCTATGATTACGTCATCCATCATAGACCTGACACTGAGAATTGTGCTGATGCACTGAGTCGTCTGTCCTTACCCACAACTGAGATGGAGATGCCTCAACCTGCAGATCTATTGTTAGTAATGGATGCTTTTGAAAGTGAAGGAACCCCTGTCACTGCTCAACAAGTTAGGATCTGGATCAGCCCTGACCCTATTTTATCAGTTGCGAAACGGTGTGTACACAGTGGTAATTGGTCTGCCATACCTATGGAGATGCGTGAGGAGACCAAACCTTACAAAAGTCGCAAGGATGAGCTGTCCATTCAGTCAGACTGTTTGCTGTGGGGTAATCTTGTAATCATGCCTAAGAAAGGTAGAGAAAAATTTGTACGTGAACTTCATAGCACTCCTCCTGGTATTGTCATGATGAATTCCATTGCTAGGTCTCATGTATGGTGCCCTGGAATTGACTCTGATCTGGAATCATGCGTACATCAATGCAATACTTGCATGCAGCTAAGTAAAGTACCAGCGGAATCTCCGTTGCGTCTTTGGTCGTGGCCATCCAAACCATGGTCGATTTGTGGGCCCGTTCCTAAGAAAGATGTTTTTTGTCGTCGTAGATGCATATTCTAAGTGGATAGAGTGTGTTATTATGTCATCCAGCACGTCTATAGCTACCATTGAGAGCCTTCGTATCATGTTTGCTACTCATGGTTTGCCTGACATTGTTGTGAGCGACAACGGACCTTGCTTCACAAGTCTTGAGTTCCAGGAGTTCATGAAACTCAATGGCATCAGACATGTGAGATCAGCTCCATTCAAGCCTGCTTCTAATGATCAAGCAGAGCGTGCTGTTCAAACGATTAAGCAAAGTATGAAATGTGTAACTCAGGGCTCACTGCAGAGACAGTTGCCATGTATATTGCTCAGTTACAGGTCAAGACCTCATACACTTACTGGGGTTCCTCTTGCTGAACTACTGATGAAGAGAAATCTCAAGACCAGGCTTTCTCTTGTTCATCCTGATTTGAATGATTGTGTTGAAACCGGACGTCAAAGTCAGCAATGGTTTCATGATCGTGTTGCCGTGTCACATGACATCTCGGTCAATGATCCAGTTTATTTACTGAACTATGGTCAAGGTCCAAAGTGGATCACCGGCACTGTTACAGCCAAGGAGGGTAACAGAGTGTTTATTGTCATGCTCAAGAATGGACAAACATGCAGGAAACACCTTGACCAGGTTAAACTGCAGCACACGGATGAACTGGAACTGAGTGAGGAAGATGCAGTCAGTGACCAACCAACCATTATTCACTCATCAGAGGACTCTGCTGACATTACTGACTCTGAACCTTCAGTCTCTGATGTGGTCATGACCACTCCCATCAGATCGGCTACTCAGCCCCCAGTCTCAATGGACTCAGAACGCTCGCCCAGAGCCAAAGTTGAACTGAGACGATCAACTTGTGAGAGGAAAGCCCCAGACCATCTTAATTTGTAAAAAGACTGTTGTTAAGATTTTAAAAGGGGGATGTTGTTATGTATTAATGCTTGGGGGTCACCAGACACCAGAGGGCACCGCGGTCGGAGGACTGTACGCATGTAGCATGTTTGCTTGGTCACCTGTATATAAGCCTTTGTCTTTGTCATGCAGGCACTCTTGGGCTGGAATAAAGATGGGTCAGGTTGCACCTGAATGAGTTTATATTAACCAGACTCTTGAGTCATTACAGGCATTATAAAGTAAAGGGGCCTATAATTTCTCAGCCAGTATTGATGACTGCTCACATGCTGCAGACTAGAGATGGGAGAAGATTCATTGAAGAGCATTATGTGCCAATCAAAGAGGTGGCAGACTGTTGAGGGGGAGGAGACCTTACACCCAACACATTTACAGGGATAAGCAGTCATACCTGGACTTGGCCGATAACACGTATCTTAGGGAGGCTGCGCTTCCGAAAGGAGATCATCAGTGAAATATGCCAGCTGATTTAAGGGAGATCTGCAGCCTAACAGCACCATCAGCACTGCCCGTTGAGGTCAAGATCACTGCGGCACTTTCCTTCTATGCATTGGTCTTCTTTCAGGCCTAGCTGGCGACATTTGCTGGCGACATCTCTCAGCACGCTACACATTGCTGCATTCGACATGTGATTGAAGCCCTTTACGCATGCAGGATGGACTTTATAAGATTCCCTATGGCCAGGGAGGCTGAGACAGAGAGGGCTTCGGGTTTCTCGAGAATAGCAAACTTCCCCAAGGTGCAGGGAGCAATAGACTATATGCACATCGCCATGCGAGCACCTTTTCAGGGTACAGAGGTGTTTCGGAACCGAAAGGGATTCCAATCACAGAATGTGTAACTCATTGTTGACCACAAGCAAATAATCATGGCAGTAAATGCAAATTTTCCGGGGAGTATCCATGATGCGCACATCTTGTGTGAGAGCACTGTCTCTGACCTGTTTAAGAGTCAGCCACAAGGTCACGGTTGCCAGCTGGCTGATGACCCCCCCTGCGTAAGACCCAGACGGAAGCCGAGAAACGCTACAATGAAAGCCGCATCGCCACACACAATATCATCGAAAAGACAATTGGAGTGCTTAAGCAGCGCTTCAGATGCCTGGACCACTCAGGAGGTGAATTACAATGCCACCCTGAGCAGGTCGCTCAGTTCATTATGGTGTGTTGCATGTTGCATAACTTAGCTATCAGGAGGGGACAACAATTGCCAGATGGGACTGGTGGTCCACCTCAGGAGAGAGGAGAGGCAGAAGAGGAGGATGAGGAGGTGGACGAGGACCTTGTGGAGGACCATCAGGCTGGCCTTGAAACCATACGCTCACCCCACCCTAGACTGCAGGAAATGCCTCCTGGTAGTTATGCAGCTGCAAGACTGTTGCGTCAGTAGCTCATAAATGAATGCTTTGCTTGAACTAACATTGGTGGTAGTTACGCAGCGGCAAGACTGTTGTGTCCGCAGCTCATAAATGAACGCTTTGCATTACGTTGGTGACAGTTACCTTACGTGTCATCTTTGCCTTTCCTGGCCTGGACTCGCCAGTGTTTTCAAACTTTGTGTATGCTTAACTTTTCTGCTATTTGAAGACACTGTACAACAATGTTAAGTTAAATAACTTTTTTTACTGTTTATAAAAGTTTTCAAGAATGTATTTTTAAAACAAACACCATTAACAGTTAACACTCATGTACCCCCCACTCCGACCCCAACAGTGGAAAATGTTTTAAATTACAAATAAGATTTACAATAAAAACAACAACAAACTTTAAAAAACAATTATAAATATAACAAACACCCAATCACCCACCCACCCCCCAACAGTCAACAAATTTTTTAACAACAATAATAAGAATCCCCACCCTCCCTACCTACGACCACGCTTCTTTCCTTTACCCTCCCCCCCGCCCCGCCAGCCTCATCTGAACCCCACCTCTTCCCCTGCCCCTACCAATTCCAAGCCGCCTTGTAGCAGGGTACCTCGAGCGCTGCTGCGGTGTGGGGGATGACGGCAGATTAATAGATTGGGCTGGAGATGAGGAGAACATTTCTTCCTGCGGTCCTTTGAGTCAGAAGCAAGAGCTTCCTCCTGACTCACATGTGTCGGTGGCAATGGCGGGATGGCATCTTGGGGTGCAGTGCCGTATTCTGGGACCACTGGCTGCCCTCTGGCATCCATGGACTCGGCTATCCTCTCCATCACCGCTACCATCCGCGACATCTCCTGCGAGACTAGCGCGGTCAGTGCGACAACGTGGCCAGTTAACCCATCCATTGCCTGGAGGAGCTCTCAACCTATATCAACGCTTGTCCTAGACAGAGTCACCATGTCCACACTTAAATAAGCCGGTCTTGGAGCAGTGCGACTTCGCCGTACCAATGTCCGTGGGGTCAGCGCAGGCATGGAACCACTTGGGGTGTCTTGCTGTAAGGAGCTGAGAGGGCTGCAGGCTCCTCCTCCACCTCCTCACTATCCTTGGTAGATAGGATGACCTGCAGAAGGACAGGAAAGGCTCTTGCCTCCTCACCTCTGGAGATAACAAATTAAGTTAATCGAAGGGTTAAGTCATGGCAGGAGAGCCAAGATCCATATCATGCTCCTCCTGTGTCCCTGACTACTATGTGTGCGGGAAGTGTATCCAGCTGCAGCTCCTGACAGACCACATTGCGGCACTGGAGCTGCGGATGGATTCACTCTGGAGTATTCGCGATGCTGAGGATGTCGTGAATAGCACATTTAGTGAGTTGGTCACACTGCAGGTAAAGCTTGCACAGCCAGATAGGGAATGGATGACCATCAAGAAAAGCAAGGGAAGGCAGTTAGTGCAGGGGTCCCCTGCGATCACCTCCCTCCAAAACAGATACACCATTGTGGGTACTGTTGAGGGAGGTGGCTCATCAGGGGAAGGCAGCAGCAGCCAAGTCCATGGCACCAGGGGTGGCTCTGCTGCACAAGAGGGCAGCCAAAAGAGTGGGAGAGCTATAGTGATAGGCGATTCTATTGTAAGGGGAATAGATAGGTGTTTCTGCGGCTGCAAACGAGATTCCAGGATGGTATGTTGCCTTCCTGGTGCAAGGGCCAAGGATGTGTCGGAGCGGCTGCAGCGCATTCTGGAGGGGGAGGGTGAACAGCCAGCTGTTGTGGTGCATATAGATACCAACGATATGGGTAAAAAAACAGGATGAGATCCTACAAACTGAATTTTGGGAGCTAGGAGTTAAATTAAAAAGTAGGATCTCAAAGGTGGTAATCTCAGGATTGCTACCAGTGCCACGTGCTAGTGAGAGTAGGAATTTCAGGGTCGCTCAGATGAATACGTGGCTTCAGGAATGGTGCAAGGGGGACGGATTCAAATTCCTGGGACATTGGAATCAGTTCTGGGAGAGATGAGACGGTCTGCACCTGGGCAGGACTGGAACCGACAGTCTAGGCGGCGTGTTTGCTAGTGCTGTTGGGGAGGGTTTAAACTAATATGGCAGGGGGATGGGAATCTATGCAGGGAAACAGAGGGAAGTAAAATGGGGGCAGAAGCAAAAGGTAGAAAGGAGATAAGGAAATGTGGAAGGCAGAGAAATCAAGGACAAAAATCAAAAAGGGCCACATTACAACATAATTCTAAAAAGATAAAGAGTGTTAAAAAAACAAGCCTGAAGGCTCTGCGTCTCAATGCGAGGAGGATTCATAATAAGGTGGATGAATTAACGGCACAGATAGCTGTTAACGGATATGATGTAATTGGGATTACGGAGACATGGCTCCAGGATAACCAAGGTTGGGAACTCAACATACAGGGGTATTCAATATTCAGGAAGAGTAGACAGGAAGGAACAGGAGGTGGGGTAGCGTTACTGGTTAAAGAGGAGATTAACGCAATAGTAAGGAAGGACATCAGCGTGGATGATGTGGAATATATATGGGTAGAGCTGCGATACACCAAAGGGCAGAAAACGTTAGGGGGAGTTGTGTACAGACCACCAAACAGTAGTATGGAGGTTGGGGACGGCATCAAACAGGAAATTATGGACACGTGCTATAAGGGTACTGCAGTTATCATGGGTGACTTTAATCTACATATTGATTGGGCTTTCCAAACTGGTAGCAATACTGTGGAGGAGGAGTTCCTGGAGTGTATAAGGGATGGTTTTCGAGACCAATATGTCGAGGAACCAATTAGAGAGCAGGCCATCCTCGACTGGGTCTTGTGTAACGAGAGAGGATTAATTAGCAATCTGGTCATGCGAGGCCACTTGGGGAAGAGTTACCATAATATGGTAGAATTTTTTATTAAGAAGGAGAGTGACATATTTAATTCAGAGACTAGGGTCCTGAACTTAAGGAAAAGTAACTTTGACGGTATGAGACGTGAATTGGCTAGGATAGACTCGCGAATGATACTTAAAGGGTTGATGGTGGATAGGCAATGGCAGACATTTAAAGATCACATGGATGAACTACAGCAATTGTATATCCCTGTGTGGCATAAAAATAAAAAAAGGGAAGGTGGCTCAACCGTGGCTAACAAGGGAAAATAGGGAAAGTGATAAATCCAAGGAAGAGGCATATAAATTGGCCAAAAGAAGCAGCAAACCTGAGGACTGGGAGAAATTTAGAATTCAGCAAAGGAGGACAAAGGGTTTAATTAGAAGGGGAAAATAGAGTATGAGAGTAAGCTTGCAGGGAACATAAAAACTGACGACAAAAGCTTGTATAGATATGTGAAGAGAAAAAGATTAGTGAAGACAAATGTAGGTCCCTTGCAGTCAGAATCAGGTGAATTCATAATGGGGAACAAGGAAATGGCAGACCAATTGAACAAATACTTTGGTTCTGTCTTCACTAAGGAAGGAAGACACGAATAACCTCCCGAAAATACTAGGGGACTGAGGGTCTAGCGAGAAGGGGGAACTGATGGAAATCCTTATTAGTCAGGAAATGGTGTTAGGGAAATTGAAGGGGCTGAAGGCCAATAAATCCCCAGGGCCTGACAGTCTGCATCGCAGAGTACTTAAGGAAGTGGCCATAGAAATAGTAGATGCATTGGTGGTCATTTTCCATGGACTCTGGATCAGTTCCTATGGATTGGAGGGTAGCTAATGTAATCCTACTTCTTAAAAAAGGAGGGAGAGAGAAAACAGGGAATTATAGACCGGTTAGCCTGACATCGGTGGTGAGGGAAATGCTGGAGTCAATTATTAAAGGTGTAATAGCAGCGCATTTGGAAATCAGTGACAGGATCGGCCCAAGTCAGCATGGATTTATGAAAGGGAAATCATGCTTGACAAATCTTCTAGAGTTTTTTGAGGATGCATCTAGTAGAGTGGATAAGGAAGAACCAGTAAATCTGGTGTATTTGGACTTTCAAAAGGCTTTTGACAAGGTCCCACACAAAAGATTATCGTGCAAAATTAAAGGCACATGATATTGGGGGTAATGTATTGACGTGGATAGTGTTATATATGTAAAGTTGTATTTACTCTGTGCAGCCACCAGAGGGCTCATCCACTGGAGTCCCAAGGGATCTCATAATCCCTTGGGAGCACAGGTATTTAAGGAGACCTCACAGGTTGGAGAGGCACTCTGGAGACCTGCAATAAAAGACTACGGTCACACTTTACTTTGAGCTCACAGTGTTCAGTCTGACTCTTTCTCCATACATAACAGATAGAGAAATGGTTGGCAGAAGGAGGCAAAGAGTGTGAATAAACAGGTCCTTTTCAGAATGGCAGGCAGTGACTAGTGGTTCAGTGCTGAGACCCCAGCTATTTACAATATACATTAATGATTTAGACGAAGGAATTGAATGTAATATCTCCAAGTTTGCAGGTGACTGGGTGGCAGTGCGAGCTGCGCGGAGGATGCTAAAAGGCTGCAGGTGGATTTGGACAGATTAGGTGAGTGGGCAAATGCATGGCAGATGCAGTATAATGTGGATAAATGTGAGGTTATCCACTTTGGTGGCAAAAACAAGAAGGCAGATTATTATCTGAATGGTGACAGATTAGGAAAAAGGGAGGTACAACGAGACCTGGATATCATGGTACATCAGTCATTGAAGGTAGGCAAGCAGGTTCGGAAGGCAGTAAAGAAAGCAAATGGCATGCTGGCCTTCATAGCTAGGGAATTTGAGTATAGGAGCAGGGAGGTCTTGCTGCAGTTGTACAGGGCCTTGGTGAGACCACACCTTGAGTATTGTGTGCGGTTTTGGTATCCTAATCTGAGGAAGGACATGCTTGCTATTGAGGGAGTGCAGCGAAGGTTCACCAGACTGATTCCTGGGATGGCAGGACTGACATACGAGGAAAGATTGGATCTGTTAGGCTTATACTCACTGGAATTTAGAAGAATGAGAGGGGCTCTCATAGAAACGTATAAAATTCTGATGGGACTGGACAGGTTTGACGCAGGAAGAATGTTCCCGATGTTGGGGAAGTCCAGAACCAGAGGACACAGTCTAAGGATAAGGGGTAAGCCATATAGGACTGAGATGAGGAGAAACTTTTTCACCCAGAGAGTTGTGAACCTGTGGAATTCTCTGCCACAGAAAGTTGTTGAGTCCAGTTCGTTGGACATATTCAAAAGGGAGTTAGATGTGGCCCTTATGGTTAAAGGGATCAGGGGGTGTGGAGAGAAGGCGGGAGTGGAGTACTGAGGTTGAATGTTCAGCCATGATCATATTGAATGGCGGTGCAGGCTCGAAGGGCCGAATGGCCTGCTCCTGTACCTATTTTTTATGTTTCTATGCTTCTATGAACCTGGGAATCCTGCGAAGGCTGACGAGCCTGGGGAACCTAGAAAGCCTGTGAGGCCTGGTGACCTAGGAAACATAAATGAGGTTAGTAGATGAGAAGGGGACATCAGGGTGATCTGAGAATGCTTATGCTACACAGGCATATATACGAGGAGCAACACTACTGCTATAAATATACTGAGAGACATCACATATAATTAACATCATGATAATACAGAACCTGCTTTGCATCACAATGATATTTCATGATCTCATCATTAATTACATAACATTACATTATATCAATAGTATTTTATACTGAAATGGCATTAAATTACTTTAAATCACCAATGGTTTGTACATTACTCATATAGCGCAAGAACGGGTTCAGCGTCACCACGAGTGGCCGACCGGTTGCGGACCCCCACTACGGCCAATGCCCGGTCCTCAAGGTCCGACAGCGGGGTCAGATCTCCTGGTCCTCCACCAGTACATCGATGCTCCGATCGATTCTTCAAAAGCTTCTTCTGCAAAGGTGACAAGAGCATGGCATGGCATAAGATCGTTGCCTAGGTACTATTACAGATATGGCAGATATCAGATTACTGACAGATATCAGATTATTATTATTACTATTACATAACACAACACAACACACACAGCACAACACACAGAACACACAGACAATCCCCAATTAGTCATCCCATGCTATTCATCGTTAACGTTATATGCTAATGCGCTTCGTATGCAATTGAATGCATGGTTATATCTACCATCTGAGAATAACTTTAATAAGATCGAGGTTAGGATTAAACGCATGACTCCAAGATTACCAACCTAACTACAATCCAGCATATCTACATTTAAATTAATCATTGCATCATTACAATTTATTAAATAAATTTAATACTTACTCTGCCGGAACCAACGAGGTCATTCCAACGCTTGCAGCATTGGTTAGGCTCTTTGACTTTGTGTGTGGTTGAGGACACCACTTCTGCGATCTCGCACCAGATCCTCTGATACACCGTGGGGGGGGGGGGGGGGGGGGGTGGTTTCCCACGACCACCCCAGGTCAATTGGGCCCATTGATTCTCTACCTCAGAGTCCAGGCAGCATTGGCCTCCTCAGTTATGCGCTTGGCATGCCTTCGTCCGCCCATCTCCTCTCCCACCTTGCCCACTTTGGCCACCTCCTCCACCTCTACATCATTCATATTTACTTATTCTACAATATCGATGCTCTCCATTTCTTCAATACTACTCGACACCAGCTTCTACAATCACCTCCTCTCTCTTTCTCTCTCTCGCTCCTCTCTCACTCTCTTCTTCATATGTGCAGATGACCTCTGACCTCCCGAATCGCGGGAAAAGCCCATTGCTATGGAAGACAGTCTTGCATGATGGAATAAATCGCTAACACCCATTTCACATCGCTACGGCTAATGCCCCCCAAAAAAGTGGAAATTTGCGGGTTTTAAAATGGGCGATATTCCGGTGATCACGAAAAAAAATATTATCACTATCGTCGGAAATATCGCCCATTTTTGGGCAATCTGGACAGCAAAGCAAAGTGTAGCCCCATAATATGATAGAATTTTACAGTAAGTTTGAAAGTGATTTTGTTAAATCTGAAACGAGGGTCTTAAATCTACAAAAAGGAAACTACGTAGGTATGAGGGGTGAGTTGTGTCAGGTAGATTGGGAAACCACATTAATAGGTATGATGATAGTCAAGCAATTGATAGCATTTAAAGAATTAATACATAATTTACAACAAACATACATTCCTTTCAGGCACAAAAACCCCACAGAAAAAGTGGTCCAACAAAAGAAATTAAAGAGAGTAAAAGATCAAATGAGGAGGCTTATAATGTTGCCAAAAAGAGCAATAAGCCTGAAGATTGGACAGATTTTAGAATTCAGCTAAGGAGAACCAAGAAATTGACAAAGAAAGGGAAAATAGAATATGAGTGTAAACTAGCGAGAGACATAAAAACAGACTTCTATAGCTATGTAAAAAGGAAAAGATTAGTAAAAGTAAATGTGGATCCCCTACAGGTTGAGACAGGAGAAATTATAATGGGGAACAAGGAAATGGCAGAGAAATTAAACAAATACTTTGTGTCTGTCTTCACGGAAGAAGACACAAAAAACCTCCTGGAAATAGTGGAGTACCAAGAGTCTAGTGATAATGAGAAACTGAAAGAAATTAGTAAAAAAATAGTACTGGAGAAATTAATTGGACTGAAAGCCGATAAATCCCCTGGACCTGATGGCCTACATCCTATGGTTTTGAAAGAGGTGGCTACAGAGATAGTGGATGCATTGGTTGTCATCTTCCAAAGGTTAAGTGAATAGATTCTAGAACGGTTCCTGCAAATTGAAAGGCAGCTAATGTAACCCTGTTATTTAAGAAAGGAGGAAGAGAGAAAATGGGGAACGAAAGACCAGTTAGCCTGACATCAGTAGTAGGGAAAATGCTAGAATCTATTATTAAGGATGTGGTAACAGGGCACTTCGAAAATAATAATAGGATTGGGCAGAGTCAACACGGATTTATGAAAGGGAAATCATGTTTGACAAATCTGTTAGAGTTTTTTCAGGTTGTAACTAACAGAATAGATAAGGAGGGACCAATGGATGTGGTATATTTGGATTTCCAGAAGGCATTCGAAAAGGTGCCTCACAAGAGGTTAGCAAACAAAATTGGAATATAATGTGGAAAAATAGTAAAGCAGAATATTTTTAAATGGTGAGAGATTGGGAAATGTTGGTGTTCAGAGGGACCTGGATGTCCTTGTACACAAATCACTGAAAGTTAACATGTAGATACAGCAAGCAATTAAGAAAGCAAAAAGTATGTTAGCCTTTATTGCAAGAGGATTGAGTATAAAAGTAAAGATTTCTTATTGCAATGATATAGTGCCCTGGTGAGATTGCACCTGGGTTATTGTGCACAGTTTTTGTCTTCTTACCTATGAAAGGATATATTTGCCATAGAGGGAGTGCAACAAAGGTTTACCAGATTGATTCCAGTGATGGGGGGATTGTCCTATGAGGAGCGATTGAGTAGACAAGTCCCATATTCTCTAGAGTTTAGAAGAATGAGAGGTGATCTCATTGAAACATACAAAATGATTACAGGGCTAGACAGGGTAGATGCAGAGAGGTTGTTTCCTCTGCCTGAGGAGTCCAGAACCAGGGGTCACAGTCTTGGAATAATGGATCGGCCATTTAGGACTGAGATGAGGAGAAATGTCTTCACTCAGAGAATACTGAATCTTTGGAATTCTCTATTCCAGAGGCTCAGTCTTTGAGTATATTCAAGACGGAGATCAATAGATTTTTAAATATTAAGGGAATCGAGGGATATGGGGACAGTGCAGGAAAGTAGAGTTGATGTAGAAAATCAACCATCTTATTGAATGGCTGAGCAGGCTCGAGGGACCGAATGGCCTACTCCTGCTGCTAATTTTTATGTTCTTATCTTCTTAAATAAAGCCAATTACAAAGGTATGGAAACAGAATTGGCTAAAGTGGACTGGAAAAAAGATTAAAGGGTAAGATGGTAGATAAGCAGTGACAGACATTTAAGGAGATATTCATAACTCTCAGCAAAGATATATTCCAGTGAGAAAGACTCTAAGAGAATGATGAACCATCCGTGGCTAATCAAGGAAGTTAAGGATGGTATCAAATTGAAAACAAAGGCATACAATGTTGCGAAGATTAGTGGTAGGCCAGAGGTTTGGGAATTTTTTAGAAACCAGCAAAGGATGACTAAAACAATAATAAAGAGGTAGAAGATAGATTATGAGAATAAACTAGCAAGAAATATAAAAACAAACAGCAAGAGCTTGTACAGGTATATAAAAAGGAAGAGATTAGCTAAAGTAAATGTTTGTCTCTTAGAGGATGAGGCTGGAGGATTAATAATGGGAAACAGGGAAAGGGCAGAGATTTTGGACAAATATTTTGCATCAGTCTTCACAGTAGAAGACACTAAAATTACCCCAATAATAATAGATAATCAAGGGGCTATAGGGAGGGAGAACTTAAAACAATCACTATCACTGCAGAAAAAGTATTAGGCAAATTAATGGGACAAGTCCCCTGGATCTGATGGCCTGCATCCTAGCATCTTATAAGAAGTGCCGGCAGAGATAATGGATGCATTGGTTGTAATCTACCAAAATTCCCTGGATTCTGGAGAGGTCCCAGCGGATTGGAAAACCGCAAATGTTTAAGGAAGTCGTAGCAGGACATTTAGAAAATCATAATACAATCAAGCAGAGTCAGCATAGTTTTTTGAAAGGGAAATCATGTTTGACAAATTTGCTAGAGTTCTTTGAGGATGTAACAAGCAGAGTAGGTAAAAGGGAACCAGTAGATGTAGTGTATTTGGATTTCCAGAAGGCATTCGAAAAGGTGCCTCACAAGAGGTTAGTAAACAAAATTAGGGCTCATGAGATTGGGGTAATATGCAAGCATGGATTGAGGATTGGTTAATGGACAGAGAACAGGGAGCAGGACTAAACCGGTCATTTTTGGGTTGGCAGGCTGTAATTAGTGGGATGCCGCAGGGATTAGTGCTTGAGCCCTAGCTATTCACAATATATATCAATGATTTGGATGATGGGACCAAATGTAATATACCCAAGTTTGCTAGTGATTCAAAGCTAGGTGGGAATGTAAGTTGTGAGGATGATGCAAAGAGGTTTCAAGGGGATATAGACAGGCTAAGTGAATGGGCAAGAACCTGGCAAATGGAATATAATGTGGAGAAATGTGAGGTTATCCACTTTAGTAGAAAAAATAGTAAAGCAGAATATTTTTTAAATGGTGAGAGATTGGGAAATGTTGGTGTTCAGAGAGACCTGGATGTCCTTGTACACAAATCACTGAAAGTTAACATGTAGATACAGCAAGCAATTAAGAAAGCAAATTATATGTTAGCCTTTAATACAAGAGGCTTTGAGTATAAAAATAAAGATTTCTTATTGCAATGAAATAGGGCTCTGGTGAGATTGCACCTGGGTTATTGTGCACAGTTTTTGTCTTCTTACCTATGAAAGGATATATTTGCCATAGAGGGAGTGCAACAAAGGTTCACCAGATTGATTTCAGTGATGGGGGGATTGTCCCATGAGGAGAGATTGAGTAGACAAGTCCCATATTCTCTAGAGTTTAGAAGAATGAGAGGTGATCTCATTGAAACATACAAAATGATTACAGGGCTAGACAGAGTAGATGCAGGGAGATTGTTTCCTCTGCCTGAGGAGTCCAGAACCAGGGTCACAGTCTCAGAATAATGGATCGGCCATTTAGGACTGAGATGAGGAGAAATGTCTTCACTCAGAGAATACTGAATCTTTGGAATTCTCTATTCCAGAGGCTCAGTCTTTGAGTATATTCAAGATGACATCAATAGATTTTTGAATATTAAGGGAATCGAGGGATATGGGAACAGTGCAGGAAAGTAGAGTTGATGTAGAAGATCAACCATCTTATTGAATGGCTGAGCAGGCTCGAGGGACCGAATGGCCTACTCCTGCTGCTAATTTTTATGTTCTTATGTTCTTAAATAAAGCCAATTACATAGGTATGGAATCTGAGTTGGCTAAAGTGGACTGGGAAAAAAGATTAAAGGGTTAGATAGTAGATAAGCAGTGGCAGATATTTAAGGAGATATTTCATAACTCTCAGCAAAGATATATTCTTGGATGTAACGAGCAGGGTGGATAAGGGGAAACCAGTGGATGTGGTGTATTTGGACTTCCAGAAGGCACTCGATAAGGTGCCACATAAAAGGTTACTGCACAAGATAAAATTTCACAGGGTTGGGGGTAATATATTAGCAGAGATAGAGGATTGGCTAACTAACAGAAAACAGAGAGTGGGGATAAATGGGTCATTTTCAGGATGGCAAACTGTAGCTAGTGGGGTGTCACATGGATCAGTGCAGGGAACTCAACTATTTACAATCTATGATAATGACTTGGATGAAGGTACTGTAACCAAATTTGCTTATGATACAAAGTTGATGGGAAAGCAAGTTGTGAGGAGGACACAAAGAACCTGCAAAGGGATATAGATAAAGTCAGTGGGCAAAAATTTGGCAGATGGAGTATAATGTGGGAAATGTGAGGTTATCCAGTTTGGTAGAAAGAATAAAAAAGCAAATTATTATTGAAATGGAGAGAGACTACAAAATGCTGCAGTACAGAGGGATCTGGGGATCCTTGTACCTGAAACACAAAATGTTTGCATGCAGGCACAGCAAGTAATTAAGAAGGCAAATGGAATGTTGGCCTTTATTGCAAGGGTGTGGAGTATAAAAGCAGGGAAGTCTTGCTACAACTGTACTGGGTGTTGGTGAGACCACATCTGGAGTACTGCGTACAGTTTTGGTCTCCGTATTTAAGAAAGGATATACTTACATTGGAGGCAGTTCAGAGAAGGTTCACTAGGTTGATTCCTGAGATGAAGAGGTTGTCTTATGAAGAAAGGTTGAGTAGGTTGGGCCTTTACTCATTGGAGTTTAGAAGAATGAGAGGTGATCTTATTGAAAAAAAAGATTCTGACTGGGCTTGATAGGATAGACGCAGAGAGGATGTTTCCCCTCGTGGGGGAATCTAGAACTAGGGGGCACAGTTTCAGAATAAGGGGTCACCCATTTAAAGCTGAGATGAGGAGGAATTTCTTCTCTCAGAACATTGTAAATCTTTGGAATTCTCTACCCCAGAGAGCTGTGGAGGCTGAGTCATTGAATATATTTAAAGTGGATATAGACAGATTTTTCAACTATCGGGAGTCATGGGTTATGGGGAGCGGGCAGCCAAGATCAGATTAGCCATGATCTTATTGAATGGTGGAGCATGCTCAAGGGGCCAAATGGCCTACCCCTGCTCCTATTTCTTATGTTCTTATGTTCCTTTGTAAACTACTCTCAGGTTCCCATCCCCCTGCCGAGCTAGTTTTAATCTCCCCAACAGCACGAGCAAACCACCCGCGAGAATATTGGTCCCGGCTATGCTGAGGTGCAACCTGTCCGGCTTGTAGAGGTCCCACCTCCCCCAGAAATGATCCTAATGTCTCAGGAATCTAAAGCCCTCCCGCCTGCACTGTCTCTCCAGCCACATATTCATCTGCTCTATCCTCCTATTACTGTAGTCACTTGCATGTGGCACCGGGAGTAATCCGGAGATTACTACCTTTGAGGTCCTGCTTTTTAATCTCATTCCAACTCCCTAAAATCTGCCTGCAGGATCTCATCCCTCGTTCTACCTATGTTGTTGGTACCAATATGGACTATGACCTCTGGCTGTTCACCCTCCTCCCTCAGAATGTCCTGTAGCTGTTCAGTTACATCCTTGACCCTGGCACCAGGGAGGCACCATGTTATCTTGGAGTCACAGCTGCAGCCACAGAAACGCCTGTTTGTTCCCCTAACTATTGAATCCCCTACCACTATTGCTCTTACACAGTTCTTCCTCCCCCTTGTGCAGCTGAGCCACCCATGTTGCCATAGACTTGGCTCTGGCTGCATTCCCCAAAGGAACCATTGCCCTCACCAGTATTGAGAACTGAAAACCGGTTAGCAAGTGAATGCACTCAGGGGACTCCTGCTTTACCTGCCTGGTCTTGTCTGTCTGGCGGCCACCCATTCCCTCTCTGCCTGCACACTCTTAAGCTGCGGGGTGAGCACCTCTAGACACTTGCTATCCAAGTAGTTCTCAGCCTCGCGGATGCACTGCAGTGACTCCAGCCGCCGCTCAAGCTCCGAAACATGGAGCTCGAGCTGCTGTAGCTGGCTACACTTCCCGAACATGTGGTCGCCCATGCCGCGAGAAGTATCAATGACTCCCCGCATGGCACAGGATATGCACTCCACGGGAGTGAGCTGCCTTGCCATGCCTCTATTTATTAGATTATTGACTCGTTTTTAGTATAGTTTCCCAGTCCTAGTTTAAACCACTGACCTAGTTTAGAGAGTAAAAAACCTTAATACTCACCAACCAATCACCTACTTGCTGTCCTGTGGTGTCACTTTTGAGTTTCTGCCTGTGTTTAGCCGGACTCCCACTCTCTCGGACTCTCTACTCCTGAACTCTCCTGGGATCTCTCTCTCTCCCGAACTCACTCGGACTCTCTCTCTCCCACTCTCGTACTCTCTCTCTCCCGCACTCGGACTCTACCCTGATTGAATGCCCAATTCTCAATGAGGCTAATTCTCCACTGCAGTTCTGCATGATACTGAGTTTGTGCATCCACCGGTTAATATTGCGCGAAGAATTGCATTGGGGATGGAGCTGTGATTTTTGACCGAATGCAAAGTATAAAACACATTCATTTTGTTTGATTCATAAAATCATGGAAATTTACAGCACAGAAGGAGGCCATTCAGCCCATTGTGTCCATTCAAACCAACAAAGAGCTATCCATCCTAATCCCACTTTCCAACTCTTGGTCCGTAGCTTTGTATGTTACGTCAGTTCAAATGCATATCCAAGTACTTTTTAAATGCGATGAGGATTTCTGCCTCTACCACCCTTTCAGGCAGTGAGTTCTAGACCCCCGCCATCCTCTGGGTGAAAAAATTCTCCTCAAATCCCCTCTAAACATCCGACCACAATTTAAATCTATGCTCCCTGGTTATTGACTCCTCTGCTAAGGGGCATAGGTCCTTCCTATCCACTCTATCTAGGCCCCTTATAATTTTATACACCTCAATTAGCTCTCCCCTCAGCCTCCTCTGTTGCAAAGAAACCAACCCCAGTCTATCCAATCATTCCTTATAGCTAAAATTCTCCAGTTCAGGCAACATCCTCGTAAATCTCCTCTGTACCCTCTCTAGTGCAATCATATATTTCCTGTAATGTGGTAATGTGGTGATCAGACTGTACACAGTACTCGAGCTGTGGCCGAACTAGTGTTTTATACAGTTCAAGCATAACCTCCCTGCTCTTATATTCTATGCCTCGGTTAATAAAGGTAAGTATCCCGTACATCTTATCTACCTGTCCTGCTGCCTTCAGGGATCTGTGGACATGCACTCCAAGGTCCCTCTGTTCCTCTACATGTCACAGTGTCCTACCATTTATTGTGTAATCCCTTGCCTTGTTAGCCCTCCCCAAATACATTACCTCACACTTCTCCAGATTGAATTCCATTTGCCACTGTTCTGCCCACCTGACCAGTCCATTGATATCTTCCTGCAGTCTACAGCTTTCTTTTTTCATAGTAATATTTCACATTCCTGCTCCCTGCTTGCAATGTCTTTATCGTCCCTCTCTTTTGTGAAAACAGATGCAAAGTATTAATTAAGAACCATTACGCCTCCACACACAGGGTATCTTTATGGTCCCTATTGGCGCCACTCTTTGTTTAGTTATTCTCTTGTTCTTAATGTATTTATAAAATATCTTTGGGTTTTCCTTGATTTTACTTGCCAATATATTTTCATACCCTCTCTTTGCTTTCCTAATTTACTTCTTAATTTCACCCTTGTACTTTCTTTACTCCTCTAGGGTTTCTGCAGTATTGAGATCTGTCATAAGCTTCCCTTCTTTTCTTTATCCTACCCTGTATGCCCCTTGACATAAAGGGGGCTCTAGATTTGATAGTACCACCCATTTTCTTTAAGGGAACATACTTGCTCTTAACCCTCACTATCTCCTCCTTGAATGCCTCCAACTGCTCTTAATATGTCCTTACTATACAGTACAAATGTACACGAGGCCCATACTTGAGAGAAGGTCACTCTGTGACCAGTAACCTTTATTAGCCAGCACTGAAGTGAAGAAGGTGGGTGGAGCTTTCCCTTTTATACCTGAAAGTCCAGGTTAGGAGTATCTCCCACAAGTTCACCCCCTTGTGGTCAATGTTCTCAAGGTGTACAACTTAGATCAGTTTATACATGGGTTACAATGACAGTTGACTACATAACATCACCTCCCGGCCAAACTCTTATTGGGATCACAGGTCAAGTCTCTCTGGTGGTTTACACTCCCTTGTGGAGTGCCTGAGTTGGGCGCTGGCCTGAGTGTCTGCTGTTTACGGTGCCTCAGGCCTGTCTGGACTGCCCACAGTGACTGGGCTCTCCTCCACTTGGTTCTGGTGTTCGGTCACCTGTGGTGGAGTGAACACTACATCGTGTTCTTCCTCTGCTTCTTCTATGGGGTTACTGAACCTCCTTTTTGTTTGATCCACGTGTTTGCGGCAGATTTGTCCATTGGTAAGTTTAACTATCAGAATCCTATTCCCCTCTTTAGCAATCACAGTGCCTGCGAGCCATTTGGGCCCTGCAGCGCAGTTGAGGACAAAAACAGGGTCATTGACATCAATACATCGCGCCCTCGCATTCCCGTCGTGGTAGTCACATTGTGACCGGCGCCTGCTCTCAACAATTTATTTCATGGTGGGGTGTATAAGGGATAACCTGGGTTTGAGCGTCCTTTTCATTAGTAGCTCTGCGGGTGGAACCCCTGTGAACGAGTGTGGTCGGGATCTATTGGCCAACAGGAGGCATGATAACTGGCTTTGTCGGGAACCCCCTTGGATTCTGAGCATCCCCTGTTTGATTATCTGCATTGTTCATTCCGCCTGGCCGTTTGAGGCCGGCTTGAACGGTGCCGTTCTGACATGGTTGATACCATTTCCTGCCATGAAGTCCTGGAATTCAATGCTTGTAAAGCACGGGCCATTGTCGCTGACCAAGACGTCCGGTAGACCATAGGCGGCGAACATTGCTCGTAGACTTTCTACCATGGCAGAGGATGTGCTTGAATTGAGTATGTCACACTCGATCCATTTGGAGTAGGCTTCTACTACAACCAAAAACATTTTTCCCATGAAAGGATCTGCATAGTCCACATGGATGCGTGACCATGGCTTGGCGGGCCAGGGACTAAGGGGGGCTTCCCTGGGCGCATTGCCCAGTAGGCACACGTGTTGCACCTGCGAACACAAAGTTCCAGGTCTGCATCTATCCCTGGCCACCAAACGTGTGACCTGGCAATTGCCTTCATCATGACAATGCCCGGGTGCTCATTGTGGAGTTCTCGGATGAACACCTCTCTGCCCATCTGGGGCATGAGTACTCGGTTTCCCCATAGTAGGCAATCGGCCTGAATCGAGAGTTCATCCTTGTGCCTGTGAAATGGTTTGAATTCCTCAGGGCATGCCCCATACGTGGCTGCCCAGTCCCCATTCAGGACACATTTCTTGACTAAAGACAGTAGCGGGTCTCTATTTGTCCAGACTTTGATCTGATGGGCTGTCATGGGTGAGCCTTCGCTTTTGAAAGCTTCAACAGCCATGACCATCTCAGCAGCATGCTTGGTTGCCTCCTCGGTGGTGGCTAGTGAGAGCCTGCTGAATGCATCGGCACAGTTTTCAGTGCCCGGTCTGTGCCGAATTGTATAGTCATAGGCAGCTAACGTGAGTGCCCACCTCTGTATGCGGGCCGACGCATTTGCATTTATGCCGTTTTTGTTGAGCAAAAGGGACGTTAGAGGTTTGTGATCTGTCTCCAGCTCAAATTTTCTGCCAAACAGGTACTGGTGCATTTTTTTTACTGCATATACACATGCAAACGCTTCCTTTTCTACCATCCCGTCGCCCCTTTCTGCCTGGGACAGACTTCTGGAGGCATAAGCTACTGGCTGCAACTGACCGTTGGCATTAACATGCTGCAACACACACCCGACCCCATAGGACGACGCATCGCACGTTAAAACAAGTTTCTTACATGGGTCATATAGTGTTAACAGATTATTGGAATATAACAAATTGCGTGCTCTACCAAAAGCCCTTTCCTGGCTGTCCCCCCAGACCCATTCACGACCTTTGCGTAGGAGCACGTGTAGCGACTCTAACAGCGTGCTCAATTTGGGAAGAAAGTTACCAAAATATTTCAGGAGCTGCAGGAACGAACGCAGCTCCATCGTGTTACGGGGTCTGGGTGCTCTCTGGATCGCTTCCGTCTTGGATGCAGTAGGCCTGATCCCGTCTGCTATTACCCTCATCCCCAAGAATTCTACCTCTGGAGCTAGGAAGACACACATTGCCTTTTTCAGTCGCAGACCTACCCGATCCAGTCTGCGTAGCACCTCCTCCAGGTTGTGGAGGTGTTCTTCAGTGTCGTCTTGAAAAACCACCGTCCTCGAAATCGATTTGAGGAGGCTTTCCATGTTTCGTTGAAAGGTCCCGGCGGCCGAGCGAATCCCGAATGGACATCTGTTGTACTCAAACAATCCCTTGTGTGTCGTGATGGTGGTCAGCTTCTTCGACTCACTTGCCAGCTCCTGGGTCGTGTAAGCTGAGGTCAGGTCCAATTTTGAAAAATGTTTGCCACCGGATAGCATCGCAAAGAGGTCCTCCGCTCTCGGTAGCGGGTACTGGTCTTGGAGTGACACCCGATTGATGGTGACCTTGTAATCACCACATATCCTGACCGACCCATCCGCCTTGAGCACCGGCACAATCGGGCTCGCCCAGTCACTGAATTCGACTGGCGAGATGATGCCTTCCCTCAGCAGGCGGTCCAATTCGCCTTCTATCTTTTCCCGCATCATGTACGGCACCGTTCTGGCCTTGTGGTGTACTGGCCTGGCGTCCGGGTTTATGTGAATCACTACCTTGGTCCCCATGAAAGTGCCAATGCTGGGTTGATATAGTGAGTCAAATTTGTCCAGGATCTGTGAGCATGATATTCGCTCCACAGAAGAAATTGCATTGACACCGCCCCATTTCCAGTTCATGACAGCAAGCCAACTCTTCCCCAGTAGTGCGGGACCGTCCCCCGGGACAATCCAGAGTGGCAACCTGTTCTCCGAATCTTTATGGGTCACGACTACCGTGGCGCTGCCGAGCACTGGAATGATCTTTTTATATGTCCATAGTTGTGCGTCAATCGGCACTAATTTTGGCCTCCTGGCCTTGGACGCCCACAACTTGTCGAACTGTTTGATACTCATCAGGGACTGGCTGGCCCCTGTGTCTAACTCCATTGATAGTGGGATGCCATTGAGGAGCACTTTCATCATTATCGGTGGCGTCCTGGTGTATGAACTGCATATGTGCTCCACAGGAACTCGCTGAACTTCAGCTTCCAGCGATTTCCCCCATTGTCCATTTCGCCTCGTAGGGCTTACTTCGGGCCCATCCTCCTCATACATCAACCTGGCTGCAGGCTTCCTGCACATACGCGCCAAGTGACCGCTGACGTTGCAGTTTCTGCAGGTATATTGCTGATACCTGCAAGCTCTGGCTGTGTGTTTGCCTCCACACCTCCAACATGAGCCATTGTTGGAAACAAAAGGTCCATTACCAGTCGATCGTATCTGACTGTCTCTATAACTGTCCTTAAGCACACCATTGACAGGTGTTGATGGCCCCATTACTGGCCGCATTGTCCCTTGCGATGGCATGAATCACCATTCAGCTAGCCATTGTCTCTGTTGAATTCCTCCTTTGGGTTCGACTACATGCTCGGGCATGTCCGATTACCCCTTTCTGCCTGGAGAACTGTGTGCCGCGTTAACAATGTTGACTCCCTGTCCATTTGCTGCATTTAAACCAAGATTTTTGTCAAATATCATTCTGGTCTCTTCCTCCCCTGAGATAAATGTCTGGGCCATCAAAGCCGCAGCTTCCAGGGTCAAGTCTTTGGTCTCAATCGGTTTCCTGAAAACCCCAGCGTGCCTGATGCCCTCAATAAAAAAGGTCTCGCAGTATCTTCGCTCTGCATGCATCTGGGAACTTACATAGACTCGCCAGTCGCCGGAGGTCTGCCACGAAGTCTGGAACGCTTTGCCCTTCTCGCCGCCGGTGCGTGTAAAACCGGTGTCTCGCCATGTGCATGCAGATCGCTGGTTTAAAGTGTTCCCCGATCAATTTACTGAGCTCTTCAAAAGTCTTGTCTGCCGGCTTCTCTGGCGCTAGAAGGTCCTTCATCAGGGAGTACGTCCTGGATCCACAAACCGTCAGGAGATGAGCCCTGCATTTGTCGGCCGAATCCTGTCCCAGCCATTTCTTAGTGACAAAACTTTGCTGTAGTCTCTCAATAAAATCATCCCAATCATCACCAACACATGCTCGCGTGCTTTAAATTCCAGTTTCTCGTCACCAATGATATGTCGTTATTATACAGTACAAATACACACGAGGCCCATACTTGAGAGAAAGTCACTCTGTGACCAATAACCTTTATTAGCCACAAGTTCAGTGTTCAGTGTTCTCACGGTGTACAACTTAGGTCAGTTTATACATGGGTTACAATGACAGTTGAATACATCACAGCTCTGACACTGATTTATCTTCAAGTAGCTGTTTCTGGTCCACTTTGGCTAAATCACATCTCAGCTTAGTAAAATGAGCCTTTCCCAATTGAGAACTTTTATTCTCGGTCTATTTGTCCTTTTCCATAACTACCCTAAATCTAACTGAATTATGATCACTACAACCAAAATGCTCTCCCATTGATACCCCTTCCACCTGCCCAGCTTCATTCCCTAAAACTAAGTCCAGAACACTAGCTACATACTGACTAAAAAAGTTCTCCTGAATGCATTTTAAGAATTCTGCTCCCTCTATACCTATCACACTAATTCTATCCCAGTTAATATTAGATTTGATTTGGGGTCTCAGATTGGACCCGTTTCTGTGCGAATAGTGCAATGCAAATATTAATTGCTCATTGGCAGAACAGACCTGGTTACATTGAACAAACAGTAGGTCGTGTTCGATAAGTTAGAATGAAAAATATACAATGTATAATGGCACAGGCTTTATTTAGGTGGAATTTTGACTTGTAACACTACAATGCTGATCTTTTACTCAGCACAAGCAGACACTGAGAATTCTTAACATCAAATGTCTCATTTGTGACTCTTAAAATTCTATATTACAGTCTGCAATTACATATATTTCAGCAAGGACAAAACACTATTCATATGTAAAGAAAGACTTAAAAATACTTACCCTAGCAAATAACGTATTTGAATACTAACTGAATTTTATATGAAGATAATAAGCATTTAACTTTTAAACATTTATACAGTAATGACATACTGAAAACACTTTACCTCAGTAACAAAAATAGGGTACATGCTTGCTTTAAACATTACTGGAACAATACCACCTCCATTTTTATACCAAGTATAACACTTTGTTACAATGTAAACAAGATGCATATGGCCCTCAGAAGCTGTTTAATCTTGGTAAGGTCTCCAACAATGTGCTTCTCTGTGATATAACTATAACGTCTGTTGACTAATACATTAGGTCTTCAGGTGTGACATTTGCTTCCTCTGTTTTGGTCTTTAATGTGGGGAAACGTACTCCGCTGATGCGGACCACTAACATGTTTACTACATGCACAACAGCACTTGCGACACACAACCAGAAGGAGTAGTCAAAGTATTCCTGAAGGATAATGAACTTAAAAACATGTTCGTGAAAATTGGCAATTTGTTCTGTATGGTGATGAAGCTTCACAGCAGCAATAAAGCAAACAATCCACATATACCTGCAAAAGGAAACCAGTGTAATTGCAAGATAGAATTAAAAGATTTGGCTGATATAGAATATCTCCCTCTCTATAGATTCTGAAAATCAAGTATAATATATAACATTAATATGATCTAATAAGATTAGTCGAAATGGAGCATCAAAGATTGGAATCATATTTTGCTGAGACTGCTTTAGTAGTGCACAGAATAGCTCAGCCAGTTAAGCCAATGAGTAGATGACCCAAATAGACCAGGAATATCCCAGATTCAATACGAACATATGTGCTGATTTAGAAAATCTTAGCTGGATGGGTGTTAGGTGTGTACAATGGACCTCAGCACTTCACGGATTAGGGTGATGAATTCAGCCAGTGCTCCTGCATCTGTCTGCTTTCCAGTAACCCTTGGTGGAGGTGTGCATGTATGATTATCAGTATTTAGACTTGGCTAAGATGCCTGTACAGTTAAATAGTCTTCAAACTAGGTTCACACATTAGGAATGGCCACTTGGGAACAATATCAGAGGGCGAGCAGCATCTATGGAGCTAAAGGCCAGCATGGAGTCAATGCCTTCAGGAAAGAAGTGGGGAACTGAAGATCAGTCTTGTTTGAATCTTAAGAACCTCAACATGTTTTTCTCTCTGCTAGGCTAGGGTGAGCATATTCAATAATAGTTTATTTTGTTACTAGTTAAAATGTTTTCCTCTGCCAAGCTGTATGTATGTATAATATCCAGTAATAGATGGATGCTGGCATGAGTTTAAATTGCAGCCATAACTGCCTGCCAGCTGGCCCACTTCAGTTACTGATGTGTGAGGAAGATGCAGCTTTCTGAAAGGTCTTTGTGAAATAGCCCCATGTGGATCTATAGATAAAAAGTCGTGGGTCCCAGCTGGCACAGGACAGATGCTGCCTTTGGTGCCTAGTCAGCCTCGCATCTCTGTAGTGGTCTTTCTGATCCTCATCCACTTCCACCTTACAGTAAAATAATATGGAGTGATCTAAGGGAAATCCCATTGGTTATCAAGACCTAATCTGCAACCTCAGAAAATATTAAAAAGTGTTTAAAATACCCAGAATATGTTTTGTTCTCAGGATCTAGCCAAAACTCGCAAGCACACATTTATTGCCCAATCCCAGTTGCCCTGAGAAGGTGGGGGCGGGCCTTGCCCTTAACCCGCCGCAGTATTTGTGATGGTGGTGCTCTCACATATTGACCCAGCAACAATAAAGGAACAGTGATATATATGTTGAAGGCATGATGATACGAAGCTTCTGAAATGTTTTTTAAAGTTTAAAATATTTCTTGTATAGACTATACAGTTAGTTAATCTTTGCTAAATCAATTTGCTTCTTAACTTTAAAATAAAATCAGCCGTTAAATGGAGATCTGCACTATGAAACAGTTTAAGTTTAAAAACAATTCTACAATTTGATTGTATTTATAATGGAAAGAATTATATTTTTTCTGTGTAAGACATGCAAAATATTGAGATTACGGTGACACTAGCAACTTATTCCAATCACAATGTCATGAACTAGTACAGCCAGGATGTAAATACTGCATTATATCAGGAACATTTCAATCTCTGAAAGAGTTTCTTTGATATATGTAATATTAGATTGAAACATTAAAACTACTTTATTTAAGGATGGATGATTTATGCAGATGTTTCTTATTACCTAATTATTTATGCACTTCAGTTTATAGAATATTTTGTTACAAACCCTCAATTTCAAAGATTATTTGAATGATTTGTTTTTAAATGAATATAAATGAAACACTTGGTGTTAATGGGATTTAGTCACATTAAAAACATGATATAACAGTAAATGAACACTAACAAAAGTAGGTTCTACACACTTACTTGCAATCAAGTTCCAGAGGTAGATGCCCATTGGTCCTTTTATGGCTTGGTAAGGGATTTTCATTGCATTGTAAATACAAAACCCAAAACTGACCAAAGCAAATGCAATCGCTAGGCAGATAAAAAATATAACCAAAACATGAACAGCTGCATTCAGCGATTTCACCAACTGTGGAAAAACTGAAAGTATAGATCAGAAAACATTATAGAAAAAACAAAAGTGGAAAAGCATTTACATTAACATGTATGTGGAGTCTGTCATGCTCGTGACAATGTCTGAATATTCAAATTGAATATCGTTGCCTATGGCATTTAAAGTTACATTTCTTTACCATTTTCATTTTTCTTTCCTATCTAGGTTAACATTAGAACTATATTGCGAACTGTCGACGGAACATCGGCCGTCTCAATTTCTCTGCTCCCCTCACTCTCTCCAACCTTTCACTCTCTGAACTTGCAGCACTCCGCTCTCTCAAATCCAACCCCGACATTGTCATTATTGACAAACATTCACGATAAGCCCACTGACTCCCACATCTACCTGGACTACACTTCCTCCCACCCTGCATCCTATAAGGACTCCATTCCATTCTCCCAGTTTCTCCGTCTCCGTCGCATCTATTCTGACGACGCCACCTTCCATACTGTGCCTCTGATATATCTTCCTTTTTCCTCAAGCGAGGATTCCCCTCCAACATGATTAACATGGCCCTCAACTGTGTCCGTTCTATTTCCCACACTCCTGCTCTCACCCCTTCCCCTCCCTTCCAGAACCACGACAGGGTTCCCCTTGTCCACACCTTTCACCCCACCAACCTCCATGTTCAAAAGATCATCCTCCACCACTTCCACCACCTCCACCACCAAATACATCTTCCCCTGCCCTCCCCTCTCAGCATTCCAAAGGGACCACTCCCTCCACGACACCCTGGTCCACTCACCCCCAGCACCCCCTCCCCATCTCACGGCACCTTCCCGTGCAAGCACAGGAGATTCAAGACCTGCCCTTTTACATCCTCCCTTCCCACTGTCCAGGGCCCAGAACACTCCTTCCAGGTAAAACTGTGATTTACTTTCAATTTAGTATACTGTATTCGCTGCTCACGATGTGGTCTCCTCTACATTGGGGAGATCAAACGCAGATTGGGTGATCACTTTGCAGAACACCTCCGCTCAGTCCGTAAGCGTAACCCTGAGCTTCCAGTCACCTGTCACTTTAATTCTCTGCTCAACTCTCACTCCGACATCACCGCCCTACACTGTTCCAAAGAAGCTCAATGCATGCTCAAGGAACAGCACCTCATCTTTCGTTTAGGCACTTTGCAGCCTTCTAGACTCAACATCGAGTTCAACAATTTCAGAACATAACCTCTGCCCGTATTTTTTCCCTTTTTTTTTACAAACCCTCTCCCTTTTTTTCTCTTTCCTATAGCAGCTGGTGTTGAATCCGCCATTCATACCTCATCTAGTCTCATCTTTTGTTTCTTATCTTATTCCATCACCATCTCATTTTTGCCCATCATTCCTTTTGTCTCTTAATCTCTTCTGCCTTCCACCCTATCATAGACCTTCCCTTTTGTTCTTCCCTCCCCTTCCCCTTTCACTGGCCCTGCACTTCCTTAACAATCTGTTACATCTCAAACTTTTCCAGTTCTGACGAAGGATCACAGACCTGAAATGTTAACTCTGCTTCTCTCCACAGATGCTGATTGACCTGCTGAGATTTCCAGCATTCTCTGTTTTTATTAACATTAGAACTATTCATTTCATTAATTTCAAAATATTTTTTCACATAACTGCCTATTGTTCCTCCAATAGCTCAGTGATTTTAGCCAATAAATAGTGAAAGATATACTAGAACAAGAAGGTATCGGGTTTGATCCATCATCTGTGCTGAGCTGGCTGCTCTTAGCTGGAGCAGCACTAGAGATCTTCAAACTAGAGGGCTTACTGTCATAGGTTGCGAGAAAAATTGATCAGGATTCCCACTCCTAAAAAACATTTTTTTATAAATTCTGTGTAACTGCTGTAACATAGGTGACATAAAAAAAAGCTGACAGTAACCTATTTTACCAGTTCCTGGCTGGGGTATGAATGGATTACTGCAGGAAAAGTAGAAAAAGCAGACTAAGGCCCGGAATTTGTGGTGGGTAATAACAGCGAACGAACCACATTTGCTGTTATTACCTCTTTGAAACTGACCACAGGTCAGCGCATGCACATCCCAACGCAGAAGTCCTGAAGTTACTGTCAGTCATTCACTGCTTCGACACTGGCTGCGCTGTGTCCCTCCACCACTTCCCCATAGTCGGCAATCAGTGCAATCAGGGAAATCAGTTCTTCCTCGGTAATATTGCTGTGAAATACCCCATTAAAAGTTCATCCTTGTTGGATTAGGTGTAACTGGCGTTTTCATAGTGTCTCGCCTGCTAAATAAATGTTATGGCCCTGAAAAACTAATTTTAGTTTTGCGGGGTGTCAAATTTCTCCATTATAATAAAAATCACATTTTTAAGAAACTTTAAAAGAAACTTATATATTTTAAAAGGTTGTTCATATTTATTTTAGGTTTACCTTTTCCCCAGGTGAGAACCCCAATCTTTGTTTTGCTCCCTATAACATTTTTTAAAAGTCAGAATAAAAGAAGCTTATTCACTTCCTGGTTCTCTGTCTGTGAGAATTCTGCAGTGTGATTAGCTGCTTAGACAGCATGTTGCTGTCACACCAGCTCGCACTAGGAATTCCTACTACACTGCACTGATCTCAATTGCACATTGAAAAAGCCAAACTTCTCAGAAGAATACAAGAAATAGGAGCAGGAGTCGGCCATACGGCCCCTCGAGCCTGCTCTGTCATTTAATATGATCATGGCTGATCCGATCATGGCCTCAAGTCCCCATCTGGTAGCCCCAATCTTTATATTGCTCTCTCTAAATAGCGTAAAAAGTTAGAATTTTCAGAGCTTACTCACTTCCTTGTTTGCTGTGTAAGAATTCTGCCTTTTGATTAGCTGCATAGCCAGCCTGTTGTCATCACAGCAGTTTGCACAAGGGATTCCGTTGATGATTTGAATTGAAGATAGGAAAACCCAAAGTTCTTGACACAGGGATTGCAAGATCCTTGTGCTAAGTCTACTTCGCTTTGCCCGCTGACTGCAAATCCCAGGCCACTCACCCATTAATTCTCCTGGAACCCCTGTAGGTGGCACTCTAATACCACTTCCAAAAATTAATCTGAGCACTCAGCTCCCGGTACAACCACCACTTGGCACTGTATTTTCCACACAAATCACTCAAAAAGCTTTATGAAGATTTTTGATTGTGCCCCACCTCTCCCAGTAACAAATTTCTAGCATCCAAAATAAGGTTTTAAGCACCTGCAAGGAAAGAAGACAGGGAGAGAAGCAAAACAACATGCTAAGAGAAAAGACGATACACATTGAGAAACAGCATCAAGACATAAGGCAAGAGAAAGAGACCGCACTTCCTTGACTTACCGTGTGGAATAGCACAGGATATCCATAACAGGATCTTGCGGAGACATTGTTGATGGCATTTCTCCAGCAATTTGAGGTGTCTACTGTATATGGTGTTTCCGCAAGATCCTGCAAATCCCCTGGGAGGACAGACGCACCAACGTTGGTGATCAGGCCAACATCCCTAGCATCGAAGCACTGACCACACTCGACCAGCTCTGTTGGGCAGCCCACACTGTTCACATGCCCGACACAAGACTCCCAAAACAAGCGCTCTACCGGAACCCCTACACGGCAAGCGAGCCCAAGGTGGGCAGAGGAAATGTTTCAAGGACACCCTCAAAGCCTCCTTGATAAAATGCAACATCCCCACCAACACCTGGGACTCCCTAGCCAAAGACTGCACTAAGTGGAGGAAGTGCATCCGGGAGGGCGCTGAGCACCTAAAGTCTGATCGCCAAGAGCATACAGTAAACAACCACAAGCAACGGAAGGAGCGTGCGGCAAACCAGTCCCACCCACCCTTTCCTTCAACGACTGTCCCACCTGTGACAGAGACTATAATTCCCGTATTGGATTGTTCAGTCACCCAAGAACTCATATTTCGAGTGAAAGCAAACCTTTCTCGATTTCGAGGGACTGCCGATGATGATGATCCACGGCATATTGCTTTTTACAAAGAGGATAATATGCACTCACACAACTCACAATCCGGTTTGTAAAATGACGTTACCAGTTTAGGACGATTACGATCGTTCTCAATGAAACACAAATGAGTTTCTGCACCTTTTCTTGCCGATGGTGAAGGACGGGTTACTGCTGTCGGTGCTCCGGGAACGGGTGGTGTTCACAGAGTCCGAAGACGAGAAGAGATGCTCCCTGCCCGCCTCTGGGCTCAACCACTTGTGGGCCTTCACCGTCCGCACATTGTATTTACCGTATGTGCGCACCGTAGCCAGGCGGCTACCCCGTAGCTGTTGCCTCATCATCCTGTCCGAGCAATTGGGGAGGTGTGGAGGGAGACACAACCTGTCTTAACAGAGAAAGCACGGCACTCTCTCCTGACTGTAAAGCTCAGGGCCTGCGGCCGCAGCCGGCACCACGATAGCCTGGGGAGCAGAGTGTATCGGCCAATTGGGTTACCGCCCCGCTATTTGAATTTCTCCTCATCCGATTGGATAACCGGCGGCTCCACTGCACGCTCTGATTGGTTCTCATATCCGGAAGTGCGTCATTGAATGTTGTTCGAAGAGGGTTTTAAAACGGCGCTTGCGCGCGGAGGACTATGCAAGGACCGTTAGAGCAACTCGTCTTTCAAACATGAAATATTTAGCAGGTCCGTCAGTGTTGATGGGGAGGGTCGGGCTTTGGCGATAATTCCTATGTAATCATAGAAATCTATGCCACAGAAGGTGGCCATTCGACCCATTGTGTCTGCCGGCTGACAAAGAGCTATCCAGCCAAATCCCACCTTTCAGCTCCTGGTTTGTCGCCCTGTAGGTTATGGCACTTCAAGTGCACATCCAAGTACTGTTTAAATGCAGGGGGGGGTTCTGCCTTTCCCACCCTTCCAGGCAGTGAGTTCCAGACTCCCATCACCCTCTGGGTGGAAAAAGGTTCTCGTCAACACCCCTCTAATCATTCTACCAATTACTTTAAATTTATGCTCCCTAGTTATTGACCCCTCTGCTAAGGGAAATATGTCCTCCCTAACCACTCTAGGCTGCTCATAATTTTATATATCTCAATTAAATCTCCTTTCAGCCTCCTCTGTTTCAAAGAAAACAATCCCAGTCTATCCAATCTTTCCTCATAGCTAAAATTCTCCGGTCTTGGCAACATCTTTGTAAATCACATCTTTCCTGTAATGTGGTGATCAGAACTGCACGTATACTCTAGCTGTGGCCTAACTCATGCTTTCAGAATTCTTGTTTTACCTGGACCCCTCCCTCTGGCCTATTACCCTCTCTAGATCTTTTGAATGCTAACTGCTGACGTGACATCAGTTGCCTCAATTTCTTTGCTTCCCCTCACTCCAACCTACCTCCCTCTGAACTTGCAGCACTCTGTGCTCTCAGATCCAACCCCAACATTGTCATTAAACTTGCTGACAAGGGTGGTGCTGTTGTTTGGTGAACTGATCTTTACTGTATGAAGGCTGAACACCAACTCTGATACCTCCTACTACCTTCCCCTGAACCATGACCCCACTACCAAACACCAAGCCATTGTTTCCAAGACCGTCACTGACCTCATCTCCTCTGGGGATATTCCCTCCGCGGCTGTCAACCTTATAGGAACATAGAAATCCACAGCGCAGAAAGAGGCCAGTTTGGCCCATTGTGTCCGCACCGGCTGACAAAGAGCCACAAGGCCCTCGATCAGCAGCCCTGAAGGTTACATATAAACCTATGAACAACGGCAGAAAGATAAAGAGTATCCGTCCCAACCCGTCTGCCCCACACAACTGCGATACTCCATGCATCACAACATTTTACACTCCACCCCAACCGGAGGCATGCAGTCTGGGTGGGGCAAAAATACAGATTAAAAACCCAGGCCATTTGGGGGGAAAAGATCTGGGAAAATTCCTCTCCAACCCATCCATGCGATCGAAACTAGTCCAGGAGATCACTCTGGCCGTATTAGATTCCCTTAAGTACTTACCATCGTATCTGCGCCAGCCAACAAGAGGTTATCCAGTCAAATCCCATATACCAGCTCCAGGTCCGTAACCCTGCAGGTCACGGCACTTCAAGTGCCCATCCAAGCACCTTTTAAATGAGGTGAGGATTTCTGCCTCTACCACCCAGTGAAGTCTAGACCCCCACAACCCTCTGCGTGAAGAAGCTTCCCCTCAAATCACCTCTAAACCTTCTACCAACCACTTTAAAATTATGCCCCCTCATAATTGACCCCTCCACCAAGGGAAATAGGCCCTTGCTATCCACTATATCCAGGCCCCTCAAAATGTTATACACCTCAATGAGGTCTCCTCTCAGCCTCCTCTGTTCCAAGGAGAACAAACCCAGCCTATCCAATCTGTCCTCATAACTAAGATTCTGCATTCCAGGCAATATCCTCGTAAATCTCCTCTACACCCTCTCCAGTGCAATCACGTCCTTCCTATATTACAGCGACCAGAACTAAGTGCAGTATTCCAGCTGTGGCTAACCAGAGTATTATACAAATTAACCATAATCCCCCTGCTCTTGTATTCTATGCCTCGGCCAATAAAGGCTAGCATTCCGTATGCCTTCTTAACCACCTTATCCACCTTGCCTGCAACTTTCCGGGATCTGTGGACAAGCACTCCAAGGTCCCTTTATCTACACTTCTAAGTGGCCTACCATTTAATGTGTATACCCTTATTAGCCTTCCCCAAGTGCATTTCCTCACACTTCTCCGAATTAAATTCCATTTGCCACTGTTCTGCCCACCTGACCAGTAGATTGATATCCTCCTGCAGTCCATGACTTTTCTCTTCATTTTCAACCACACAACCTATTTAAGTTCATCTGCAAACTTCTTAATCATACCCCTTATATTCAAATCTAAATCATTGATGTATACCACAAAATGCAAGGGTCCCAATACTGAGCCCTGCGGAACCCGACTGGAAACATCCTTCCAGTCACAAAAACATCCTTCCAGTCACAAAAACATCGATCAATCATTAGTTTTTGCTTCCTACCTCTAAACCAATTTTGGATCCAACTTGCCACTTTGCCCTGGATCCCATGGGCTTTTACCTTCGTGACCAGTCTGCCATGTGGGACCTTATCAAAGGCTTTGCTAAAGTCCATCGTACACACTACCGTCCTGGTTACCTCCTCGAAAAATTCACTCAGGTTAATCAAGCACGATCTTCCCTTAACAAATCCGTGCTGACTGTCCCTGATTAAACCTTGCCTTTCTAAATGTAGATTTATCCTGTCCTTCAGGATTTTTTCCAATCATTTTCCCACCACTGAGGTTAGGCTGACAGGCCTGTAATTACTCGGCCTAGCCCTTTCTCCCTTCTTAAACAAGGGTACCACATTAGCATTCTTCTGGCACCATGCCTAAATCAAAAGAGGACTGGAAAATGATGGTCAAGCCCTCTGCTATTTCCTCTTTTGCTTCACTCAACAGCCTGGGATGCATTTCATCCGGGCCTGGGGACTTATCCACTTTCATAGCTGCTAAATCCCTTAATACCTCACCTCTCACTATGTTTACTTCATCCTGAATTTCGCACGTCTCCTCGATACCAGTATCTGTATTGTCCCTTTCCTTTGTGAAAACAGACGCAAAGTATTCATTAAGAACCATACTCACATCTTCTGCCTCCACACAGAGATTACCCTCATGGTCTCTAATAGGCCCTAACCTTTCTTTAGTTATCCTCTTACTTTTAATATATTTATAGAACATCTTTGGGTTTTCCTTAATTTTACTTGCCAAGAATTTTTCATACTCTCTTTTAGCATTCCTAATATTCCTTTTAATTTTACCTCTGAACTTTCTATATTCCTCCAGAGATTCTACAGTATTTAGCCATCGGTATTTGACACACGCCTCCCTTATTTCTTTATCCTCCCTAGAGGATAAAGAAATGTAAGTCCCTAGACATTCAGGAGGCTCTAAAATTGTAATTCCCACCCTTTTTCTTTAAAGGCACATGTTTGGTCTGAGCCCTCCGGTTGGCCTTCATAGTGAGTACAGGGGCAGGGAAGTGTTACTACAGTTGTACAGGGCCTTGGTGAGGCCACACCTGGAGTATTGTGTACAGTTTTGGTCTCCTAACTTGAGGAAGGACATTCTTGCTATTGAGGGAGTGCAGCGAAGGTTCACCAGACTGATTTCCGGGATGGCGGGACTGACATATCAAGAAAGACTGGATCAACTGGGCTTGTATTCACTGGAGTTCAGAAGAATGAGAGGGGATCTCATAGAAACATTTAAAATTCCGACGGGTTTAGACAGGTTAGATGCAGGAAGAATGTTCCCAATGTTGGGGAAGTCCAGAACCAGGGATCGCAGTCTAAGGATAAGAGGTAAGCCATTTAGGACCAAGATGAGGAGAAACTTCTTCAGCCAGAGAGTGGTGAACCTGTGGAATTCTCCACCACAGAAAGTTGTTGAGGCCAATTCACTAAATATATTCAAAAAGGAGTTAGATGTAGTCCTTACTACTAGGGAGATCAAGGGGTATGGCGAGAAAGCAGGAATGGGGTACTAAAGTTGCATGTTCAGCCATGAACTCATTGAATGGCGGTGCAGGCTCGAAGGGCCAAATGGCCTACTCCTGCACCTATTTTCTATGTTTCTATGTTTCCTCCTTGAATGCCTCCCACTGTTCCGACACCGATTTACCTACAAGTAACTGTTTCCAGCCCACTGTGGCCAAATCACTTCTTAACTTAGCAAAGTTAGCTTTTCCCCAATTTGGGACTTTTATTCCTGGTCTCTCCTTGTCCTTATCCATAACTACTTTGATTCTGACTAAATTATGGTCACTGGCACCCAAGTGCTCTCCCACTGAAACTCCTTCTACCTGCCCAGCTTTATTCCCCAAAACGAAACCTAGAACCACCCCCTCCTATTACATACTGACTAAAAAAGTTCTCTTGGATGCATTTTAAGAATTCCGCACCCTCTATACCATTTGGGACTATGTCCATAATTGAGCACAAACACAGGATCATTGATCTCAATATTGCGTGACAAGTTTGCACGGTCATGGTACACACTTTGTTGATGCCGCTTGTCCTCCATGTGATCATGTAGATCAGGGTGGACCAGAGAGAGCCTTGTTTTAAGCACCCTTTTCATGAGCAGCTCGGCTGGAGGAATCCCTGTGAGTGAGTGGGGTCTGGTATGGTAGCTGAGCAGTACTCGGGACAACCGGGTCTGCAGGGAGCCTTCCGACACGCGTTTCAAGCTTTGTTTGATGGTCTGAACTGCCCGTTCTGCCTGGCAGTTGGATGCAGGCTTGAACGGCGCAGATGTGACATGTTTGATCCCGTTGCGGGTCATGATCTCTTTGAATTCGGCACTGGTGAAGCACGGCCTATTGTCGCTGACTAGGATATCGGGCAGGCCGTGCGTGGCAAACATTGCTGATAGACTTTCAATGGTGGCCGTGGACGTGCTTACAGACATTGTTGCACATTCAATCCACTTTGAGTAAGCGTCCACGACAACCAAGAACATCTTGCCTAGGAATGGGCCCGCATACTCTACATGGATCCTTGACCACAGTTTGGATGGCCAGGACCATAAACTTAGCGGTGCCTTGCTGGGTGCATTGCTCAACTGAGAGCAAGTGTTGCACTGGCGCACACATGACTCTAAATCTGAGTCGATGCCTGGCCACCACACGTGGGATCTGGCTATGGCTTTCATCATCACGATGCCTGGGTGGGTGCTGTGCAGTTCACAAATAAATGTGTCCCTGCCTTTCTTGGGCAAGAACTCACAATTGCCCCACAAGAGACAATCCACCTGCAGGGACAGCTCATCTTTGCGTCTGTGGAATGGCTTAATCGCTTCCTGCATTTCCACTGTGACACTGGAGCAGCTCCAATGGAGGACACAGTTTTTTTACCAGGAACAGTAAAGGATCCTGGCTGGTCCAGGTCCTGATCTGGCGGGCCGTAACGGGGGATTTCTCGTTCTCAAATGCCTTCATGACCATAAGCAAGTTCACTGGCTGTGCCATTTCCACCCCGGTGGTGGGCAATGGTAGCCGACTGAGAGCATCTGCACAGTTCTCTGTGCCCAGTCTGTGGCAAATTACATAGTTGTATGCCGACAGCGTGAGCGCCCATCTTTGGATGCGGACAGAGGCATTGGTATTAATTTATTTGCTCTCCGAGAATAGCGGCTTGTGGTCAGTTTCAAGCTCGAACTTGAGGCCAAGCAAGTACTGGTGCATTTTTTTTATCCTGTAAACGCACGCCGGAGCCTCTTTTTCAACCAGGCTGTAGGCCCTTTTGGCCTTGGACAAACTCCTGGATGCATACGCAACTGGTTGCAAAATTCCCGATTCATTAGCCTGTTGTAACACACACCCGACCCCGTATGATGACGCATCGCAAGCTAACACTAGTCATTTACATGGGTTATACAGAACAAGCAGTTTGTTAGAACACAGTAAATTTCTGGCTTTCTTGTGAATTCCCCTCGTCTCTCTTGCGCAGTAGCGCATGCAGGGGTTCTAGCAGGGTGCTTAACCCAGATAGGAAATTACCGAAGTAGTTAAGGAGTCCCAGGAACGACCGCAGCTCTGTCACGTTCCGTGGTCACAGCGTGTTCTTGATGGCCTCCATCTTGGCATTGGTGGGTCTGATGCTGTCTGCTGCGATCCTGCTTCCAAGGAATTCAACGTCCTGTGCCAGGAAAACACACTGCAAGCGTTTCAACCTGAGCCCCATGCGATCCAACCGACTAAGAACCTCCTCCAGATTCTTCAAATGCTCCATGGTGTCCCGACCTGTAACCAATATGTCATCCTGGAAAACCACTGTGCAAGGAACTGACTTTACCAGGCTTTCCATGTTCCGCTGCACCCGACCGAATCCCAAAGTGGCACCAGTTGTAAATAAACAGACCTTTGTGCGTGTTGATGCAGGTGAGGCCTTTCGAAGACTCATGCAGCTCATGCGTCATATAGACCGAGGTCAGGTCCAGCTTGGTGAATGTCTTCCCTCCAGCCAGGGTTGCGAATAGGTCGTCTGCTTGGGTAGCGGGTAGTGGTCCTGCGAAAAATGGTTAATCGTTACTTTATAGTCCCCGCAAATTCTAACCGTACCGTCCTCCTTGAGTACCGGAACAATTGGACTGGCCCAGTCGTTGAATTCCACCGGCGCGATGATGCCTTCACGTTGCAGCCTGTCCAGCTCAATTTCCACTTTTTCACGCATCATGTACGGTACCGCCCGAGCCTTGTGGTGGATGGGTTGGGTACCGGGAACCAAATGGATCTGTACTTTCGCCCCCGAGAAACTTCCAATGCCTGGCTCAAATAACAAAGGGAATTTGCTTAGAACCTGGGTACATGCGGTGTCATCGACTGACGAGAGCACTCGGATGTCGTCCCAGTTCCAGCGGATTTTCCCCAGCCAGCTTCTGTCAAACAACGTGGGGCCATCCACTGGCACAATCCACAGCGGGAGTTCGTATACTGCTCCATCATAGGAGACTTTGACTTCAGTACTGCCAATTACAGGGATTAGTTCCTTTGTATAAGTCCTTAGTTTGGTGTGAATGGGGCTGAGCTTGGGCCTGTGTGCCTTCTTCCCTCACAGACTGTCGAAGGCTGTTTTACTCATTATGGACTAGCTTGCCCCCGTGTCCAGCTCCATAGACACTGGAATACCGTTCAGTTCAACTTTCAACATTATTGGTGGGCATTTCGTCATGAATGTGTGTACCCCGTACACCTCTGCCTCCTCCGTACAAGTTTCCAATTCCATGGTGGTTTGCAGCTCGCCTGCACATTCGTTGGAGGTGTCCCATTGTTCTGCAGCCATTGCACACATAGTGCTTGAAGCGGCATCGATGGGGCCGATGATCACCCCCACAGTGCCAACAGGATGTTAACTGCCTCGCATTAACAGATGATGGCGGACTCTGGGTCAATTGAGTCGGGCCACAGCAGCCGGCGTGTACGTTCTGCCCTGTACATTTCTGCTCAAAACCTAAATTACTTCATGCACAGTACTGGCTGAAACTTCTTTGTTCTGCAAAATCTGCTTGATGTTGTGGCTGGTGGACATAAATGCCTGGGCTATCGTTATGGCTTTACTCAGATTCGGAGTTTCTACAGTCAACAGTTTGCGAAGGATTGTCTTATGTCTGATGCCCAGTACAAAAAAGTCTCTGAGCATTTATTCTAGGAATCCCTCAAACTCACAATGTCCTGCAAGGCGCCTTAGTTCGGCGACGTAGCTCGCCACTTCCTGGCCCTCCGATCGTTGACACGTGTAGAACCGATATCTCGCCATCAAAACACTTTCCTTAAGATTTAGGTGCTCCCGGACCAGCATACACAGTTCTTCGTAGGATTTCTCTGCTGGTTTAGCCGGGGCCAGGAGATTCTTCATGAGGCCATAGGTTGTTGCCCCACAGATAGTTAGGAGGATCGCCCTTCGTTTGGTCATGGTCTCGTTCCCTTCCAGCTCGTTGGCCACGAGGTTTTGGTCAAGTCTCTCCACGAAAGTCTCCCAATCATCCCCCTCTGAGAACTTCTCCAAGATGCCAACTGTTCTTTACATTTTCGTGCGGTTGTTCGTTACCTCGTCGCCAATTGTTACACTCATAATAAATGTTGAGACCGAGTACTGTGTGTAATGAGCATGTGTGACCATAGTTCCTTTATTGTAGTTCCAGAGTGCAGGTACCTCGTGGGTGGCCTGCTTATATACTGTGCTCCCAAGGGATGCTGGGATCCCTTGGGACTCCAACAGGTAGGCTCTCTGGTGGACAGGTGTCATGCAGGTTACAAGGGGTTAAATACATAACAACTAGGATAGTTGATCCTCTACTCTTACTGTTCTATTGTTTTTGGACTTCACAGAAATTTGCCTACATATTTGCTTTTCTATCTCCCTCCCACTGTTTGGGGGTCTATAATACATGCCCAGTAGTATGATCGCCACTTTTTTATTTTTCAGTTTGACCCATATGGCCTCATTTGATAATCCTGCTAACATATCATCCCTCCTCACAGCTGTAATAGTTTCTTTAATCAATACCGTGACACCCCCTCCCTTTTTACTCCCCTCTCTGTCTTGTCTAAAAATCCTGTAACCAGGAATATTTAGCTGCCAAACTTGCCCCTCTTTCAGCCATGTCTCTGTAATGGCTATAATGTCACACTCCTAATTGTCTATCTGTGCTCTCAGCTCATCCACCTTATTCGCTAAGTACTCCTTGCATTGAAGTATATACCATTTAGCACAGGAAGACCTCCTTGATTACTACTTACTAACCCTTGTTTCCTCTGTCTTACAGATTCACTTTCTACATTCTTGCTTTCTATTTTCAGCTTCCTTCCATATAGAATTTGTTCTCGTGTTTCCATCCCCTGCCAAGCTAGTTTAAACACTCCCCAATAGCACTAGCAAATCTCCCCATGAGGATATTAGTCCCAGCACTGTTGAGGTGGAACCCATCCAGTTTGTACAGGTCCTATCTCCCCCAGAAGCGGTCCCAATGCCTCACGAATTTAAAGCCCTCCCTCCCTCCTACACCAACTCTCCAGCCATGCGTTCATCCTCTTTATCCTATTCTTGTACTCATTAACACATGGTAGTAACCTAGAGATTACTACCTTTGAGGTCCTACCCTTTAATTTTTCTCATAAATCCATAAATTCTGCCTGAAGGACCTCATCCCTCTTTCTACCTATGTCATTGGTCCCGATATGGACCACGACCTCTAGCAGTTTACCCACTCCGCCCAGTATGCCCCACGTTCGCTCTGTGACATCCTTGACCCTGGCACAGGGAGGCACCATACCATCCTGGAGTCACGTCTACAGCCACAGAAACACCTCTCTATGCCCCTAACTATTGAATCCCCTACCACTACAGCTCATTTATTCTGTGACCCTCCCCGCTGTGCAGCTGAACCACC
Source organism: Pristiophorus japonicus (assembly GCF_044704955.1). Classification (NCBI taxonomy): domain Eukaryota; kingdom Metazoa; phylum Chordata; class Chondrichthyes; family Pristiophoridae; genus Pristiophorus; species Pristiophorus japonicus. Next base: position 120,488 of record NW_027254804.1, on the reverse strand, counting down.
TGTGGTGCCTTGGTCTTGGCTCTGGCTGCACTCCCCAGAGGCACCATCACCCTCAGCAGAGAATATTGGTTGGAAAGCAAGATGGACTCAAGGGGGAATCCTGCACTACCTACCTAAAGTTCTTTTTCCATCTGGTGTTCACCCACATCCTCGCTACCGTATTGACTCTAGCCGCCGCTCAAGCTCCAAAACGCAGAGCTCGAGTAGTTGAAGCTGGAGACGCCACCTGCACACATGGTTGTCTAGGCCGCACGAAGCGTCCAGGATTTCCCAGGTGCCACGGGATTTGCACTCCCTAGGACTGAGATGTCCTGCCATCCCTCTAATTAGGCTTATATGATTATAAAAAAAAAAGAGAGATACTTATCAATCCCATCATAGGCAGTCCCTCGGAATCGAGGAAGACTTGCTTCCTCTCTAAAAATGAGTCCTTAGGTGGCTGAACAGTCCAATACGAGAACCATGGTCTCTGTCACAGGTGGGACAGATAGTCGTTGAGGGACGGGGTGGGTGGGACTGGTTTGCCACACCCTCTTTCCGCTGACTGCGCTTGATTTCTGCATGCTCTCGGCGATGAGACTCGAGGTGCTCAGCGCCCTCCCGGATGCACTTCCTCCACTTAGGGCTGCATCCCAGAGTACTTAAGGAGGTGGCCTTGGAAATAGTGGATGCGTTGACAGTCATTTTCCAACATTCCATTGACTCTGGATCAGTTCCTATGGAGTGGAGGGTAGCCAATGTAACCCCACTTTTTAAAAAAGGAGGGAGAGAGAAAACAGGGAATTATAGACCGGTCAGCCTGACATCGGTAGTGGGTAAAATGATGGAATCAATTATTAAGGATGTCATAGCAGTGCATTTGGAAAGAGGTGACATGATAGGTCCAAGTCAGCATGGATTTGTGAAAGGGAAATCATGCTTGACAAATCTTCTGGAATTTTTTGAGGATGTTTCCAGTAGAGTGGATAAGGGAGAACCAGTTGATGTGGTATATTTGGACTTTCAGAAGGCGTTCGACAAGGTCCCACACAAGAGATTGATGTGCAAAGTTAGAGCACATGGGATTGGGGGTAGTGTACTGACATGGATTGAGAACTGGTTGTCAGACAGGAAGCAAAGAGTAGGAGTAAATGGGTACTTTTCAGAATGGCAGGCAGTGACTAGTGGGGTACCGCAGGGTTCTGTGCTGGGGCCCCAGCTGTTTACACTGTACATTAATGATTTAGATGAGGGGATTGAGTGTAGTATCTCCAAGTTTGCGGATGACACTAAGTTGGGTGGCAGTGTGAGCTGCGAGGAGGATGCTGTGAGGCTGCAGAGCGACTTGGATAGGTTAGGTGAGTGGGCAAATGCATGGCAGATGAAGTATAATGTGGATAAATGTGAGGTTATCCACTTTGGTGGTAAAAACAGAGAGACAGACTATTATCTGAATGGTGACAGATTAGGAAAAGGGGAGGTGCAAAGAGACCTGGGTGTCATGGTACATCAGTCATTGAAGGTTGGCATGCAGGTGCAGCAGGCGGTTAAGAAAGCAAATGGCATGTTGGCCTTCATAGCAAGGGGATTTGAGTACAGGGGCAGGGAGGTGTTGCTACAGTTGTACAGGGCATTGGTGAGGCCACACCTGGAGTATTGTGTACAGTTTTGGTCTCCTAACCTGAGGAAGGACATTCTTGCTATTGAGGGAGTGCAGCGAAGGTTCACCAGACTGATTCCCGGGATGGCGGGACTGACCTATCAAGAAAGACTGGATCAACTGGGCTTGTATTCACTGGAGTTCAGAAGAATGAGAGGGGACCTCATAGAAACATATAAAATTCTGACGGGGTTAGACAGGTTAGATGCAGGAAGAATGTTCCCAATGTTGGGGAAGTCCAGAACCAGGGGTCACAGTCTAAGGATAAGGGGTAAGCCATTTAGGACCGAGATGCGGAGGAACTTCTTCACCCAGAGAGTGGTGAACCTGTGGAATTCTCTACCACAGAAAGTTGTTGAGGCCAATTCACTAAATATATTCAAAAAGGAGTTAGATGAGGTCCTTACTGCTAGGGGGATCAAGGGGTATGGCGAGAAAGCAGGAATGGGGTACTGAAGTTGAATGTTCAGCCATGAACTCATTGAATGGCGGTGCAGGCTAGAAGGGCCGAATGGCCTACTCCTGCACCTATTTTCTATGTTTCTATGTTTCTATGTTTCTAGGGCAGTCTTTGGCAAGGGACTCCCAGGTGTCAGTGGGGATGTTGCACTTTATCAGGGAGGCTTTGAAGGTATCCTTGGAATGTTACATCCTTGGAAGCTCCACTTCCCCGCCCCTCCCCATAACCCCTTATCGCTCAAGAAACTATCTATTTCTGACTTAAATTTATTCAATGTCCCAGCTTTCACAGCACTCTGAGGCAGCAAATTCCACAGATTTACAACCCTCTGAAAGAAGAAATTCCTCCTCATCTCAGTTTTAAATGAGCAGCCTTTTATTCTAAGATCGTGCACTCCAGTTCTAGTCTCTCCTATCAGTGGAAACATCCTTTCTGCATCCACCCTGTCAAGCCCCCTCATAATCTTATTCGTTTCGATAAGATCACCTCTCATTCTTCTGAACTCCAATGAGTAGAGGCCCAACCTACTCAACCTTTCCTCATAAGTCAACCCCCTCATCTCTGGAATCAACCTAATGAACCTTCTCTGAATTGCCTCCAAAGCAAGTATAACCTTTCTTAAATATGGAAACCAAAACTGCACGCAGTATTCCAGGTGTGGCCTCACCAATACCCTGTACAACTGTAGCAAGACGTCCCTGCTTTTATACTCCATCCCCTTTGCAATAAAGGCCAAGATGCCATTGGCCTTCCTGATCACTTGCTGTACCTGCATACTATCCTTTTGTGTTTCATGCACAAGTACCCCCAGGTCCCGCTGCACTGCGGCACTTTGCAATCTTTCTCCATTTAAATAATAACTTGCTCTTTGATTTTTTTTGCCAAAGTGCATGACCTCACACTTTCCAACATTATACACCATCTACCAAATTTTTTGCCCACTCACTTAGCCTGTCTATGTCCTTTTGCAGATTTTTTTGTATCCTCCTCACACATTGCTTTTCCTCCCATCTTTGTATCGTCAGCAAACTTGGCTACGTTACACTCAGTCCCTTCTTCCAAGTCGTTAATATAGATTGTAAATAGTTGGGGTCCCAGCACTGATCCCTGCGGCACCCCACTAGTTATTGGTTGCCAACCAGAGAATGAACCATTTATCCTGACTCTCTGTTTTTTGTTACCTAGCCAATCTTCCATCCATGCTAATATATTACCCCCAACCCCGTGAATTTTATCTTGTGCAGTAACCTTTTTTGTGGCATCTTGTCAAGTGCCTTCTGGAAGTCCAAATAGACACATCCATTGGTTCCCCTTTATCCACCCTGTTTGTTACATCCTCAAAGAACTCCAGCAAACTTATCAAACATGACTTCCCCTTCATAAATCCATGTTGACTCTGCCTGACTGAATTTTGCTTATCCAAATGTCCTGCTACTGCTTCTTTAATAATGGACTCCAACATTTTCCCAACCACAGATGTTAGGCTAACTTATAGTTTCCTGCTTTTTGCCTGCCTCCTTTTTTAAATAGGGGCATTACATTTGCAGTTTTCCAATCTGCTGGGACCCCAGAATCCCGGGAATATTGGTAAATTACAACCAATGCATTCACAATCCCTGCCGCTACTTCTCTTAAGACCCTAGGATGCAAGCCATCAGGTCCAGGGGATTTATCTGCCTTTAATCCCATTATCTTACTGAGTACCACCTTCTTAGTGATTGTGATTGTGTTAAGTTCCTCCCCTCCCTATAGCCCCTTGACTATCCACTGTTGGAATATTGTTAGTGTCCTCTGCCGTAAAGACTGATGCAAAATATTTGTTCAGAGTTTCTGCCATCTCCATGTTCCCCATTACTAGTTCCCCGGTCTTGTCCTCTAAGGGACCAATATTTACTTTAGTCACACTTTTCCTGTTTATATATCTATAGAAACTCTTGCTATCTGTTTTTATATTTTGTGCTACTTTACTTTCATAGTCTATCTTCCCTTTCTTAATCATTTTTTTAGTTGTTCTTTGCTGGCTTTTAAAAGCTTCCCAGTCTTCTGTCCTCCCAGTAGTTTTGGCCACTTTGTATGCCCTTGTTTTTAATTGGATACCGTCCTTTATTTCTTTAGTTAGCCATGGATGGCTATCTTTTCTCTTACACCCTTTCCTCTTCACTGGAATATATTTTTCTTGAGAGTTGTGAAATATCTCCTTAAATGTACACCACTGTTCATCAACCGTCCTACACTTTAATCTATTTTCCCAGTCCACTTTACCCAACTCTGCCCTCATACTTTCATAGTCTCCTTTATTTAAGCTTAGTACGCTGTTTTTGTTCCTTATCTCCACCCAAACTGTTTCAACACCCTTATCATTTGAGCCAATATCATTTCTTACTATTGCAGTGATTTCATCCTTTGTCAATAGAGCTACCCCACCTCCTTTTCCTTTCTGTCTGTCCTTCCGGATTGTCAAGTACCCCTGAATATTTAATTCCCAATTAAGATGGTTGAGGAGGACTCTAACAACGACTTTCCCAGTGGCTGATAGTAGGGAGATTCCTCTGTAGTTGCCGCAGTCGGACTTGTTCCCTTTTTTAAAGATGGTCTCGATCACTGCATCTCTGAGATCTCTCCAGATGAGAGAGGTGTGGTCATGTATTCGCACCAACAGTGCCTCTCCACCATACTTAAGTGCCTCAGCGGAGATTCCATCCACTCCCGTAGCCTTATTGTTCTTAAGCTGTCTTATGGCTTTTTCTACCTCATGCAGTGCTGAGGTTTTACTAAGGTGGTGGCGGGTAACACGCTGTGGGATGGAGTCGAGGACACTTGAATCAAAGGCAGAGTCTCGATTGAGGAGATCTTCGAAATGCTCCTTTCAGCGGGCCCTGTCTCCCTCGGGGTCCTTGATGAGTGTTTCCCCGTTCTTGGCCAGCAGTGGGGTGGGACCTTGGGTGTTTGGACTGTAGGTGGCCTTGACTGTGTCATGTATGTACATGCTGTTTGTAGCCACCAGATGGTGTCATTGTTGGTGGCCACTGAGCAGCACACACATGGTGCTGGTCTGGTGTAAAAGGGCAGCCATTTTGTGAGTAGGCACTTTGGGCCGTAATAAAGCAGAAGCAGGGTTGTACGTTGCTTAGTTAAACAGTACTCAGTTTGTACCTTTATTGCATACATAACATTTGGCGATGAGAATACAAGAACCTTTGTTTGCAAAATGAGCACGATTGGATTTTTAGAGTGGTTCGTGGAGGGAGAAGATTGGGAAGACTTTGTGAGTTCTTTGAACCAGTACTTCAGGGCCAATAAAATGGGACTGTAGACACTGGGGTTAGGTGATAAAGTCGGTGAGACCGTAGACACCGGGGTTAGGTGATACAAATAGGAAGACGGTCAGTATCTGAGAATACAGTGAAACCGATGTAAGGGTAGATGTACCAAAAACTGAGTATGACGTGGAAAGATATGCTGGACACTGCTCCCTTATTGGGGGGCTGGGATATTTTTCGGACAACCATAAAAAACCTGATAGTAACTATCTTAAGTGACGTATGGATCCAAAAATAGAGCCGGCCAAACAATTAATAAGCTTTGTTGAATGAAAAGTGACTTTTGTGAATGTCTGTCTTTGAATGAAAGTGCTTGTGTGATTTTTGACTGCGGAATATTTGAGGTGGGAATTAATGAATTTTTCATGTGTCTGAAGGCCTGTTTGAAAAAATGGTGGAGCTGTTTGTTTTAGCTCCACCCACTTTTTCAGGCAGAGTGAATTTTTTTTTTTAACCCTTTGTAGTATTGTCCTGAATGTGGGAAGTTTTAAGAAAGTGTGAAACTAGAATTGAAATACATTTTAAGTTAGAAACGCAGATGCGGATTTATTCGGATGATAAGTTACGGAGCTAGGAAGTGCACAAAGAATAGGTTTGTTGAGCAAAAGATAAAAAATGCATGGTCCCGTTGGTTTTTTAAAAAATTTCGACACGCTCACTTACTTGTCAAAAGAAAACACATAATCATTGATTACATTGGGTTGAAAGACAATAAATTTAGTCTAGGAATGAGATAAAGAATAGAGATGGGAAATTGTAATGCCTTTAAAAAAAGCCTGCGTGGGTCTCTCGAGGCTGTGGGCTGTGGAGGTACGCCCCTATTTTCCTTTGTGCAAAACCTTGCCGTGAAAGCTTCTAGCTCAGTAAAAAGAATTTAAAATAAAAGATTGGCAATACAATATTTGAATTGGGATTTTGAGATATTTCAGCTGATTTTCCTTGATAAACATTTTGGTTGTATTGGAAAATCTTGGGTTTGGAAGCCTTTTTAATAAAATTACACAACTACTGCATCAGAAGTTGAAGCTTAAAAAGATGTAATTTCTGAGATACCGTATCACAAAATTGAACTTATAGAGCAAAAGATTAGAGATTTTGATGTTCAGCTTCTAAAACAGAAGTTAGGCACATAATTATAAAACAAGAACTTTGCATTCTGTGATCAGTGAATCACTATAAGCATAAATGAGAAGTCCGCTATTAAAAAAAACAGTATTACCATATTTGACATTTTGTAATCCAACAATAAATACAAATACTACAAAAGGGGAGCAGAAATTAGGATGGGAACAGTGAAAAGTTAATTTTATTGTGAAGGTTTCAAGTACCATTGGTTAAGAAAAGGCACAACAAAATGAGATACATTTAAAATAAAAAGTTAAATCTGATCTCTTAAAAAAAAAAGAAATAAAGCTAAAAGTTTTGGAAACAATCTAGAAATGCCTTCAGGGATCAGGTCAAACTCCTGGGCAAGTGGAGAGCTGTGCGAAAGTGTAAAAGGGACTTTGGAAAAATTAAAATGTTAAAACGGCAGGCTTTAGCAGTTTAAAACAAAGTTGAACTTGTGACTTCAGATACGGTGTTTGAAGAACCACAGAAAGTGAGATGTAATGGCCTTGAAATTGGAACATTTGAGATAACGGAAAGCAGCTTTCAAAGCCTACGTGCTAGACTCTGTTCTAGTTATGGAAAAGACATTTGAGATAACGGAAAGCAGGATTTAAAGTAAATCCCAAAAAGGCACAACTCGGATAAGCTGTGGTACAGTATCTGGGACACGAAATATCCCAAGGAACTAGGACCGTGTCCAATGACAGGAAGGAGGCCATTAGGATTATGCCCCAACCAAAAACAGTCCGAGGGATGCGTAAGGTACTGGGGTTCTTTAACTATTGCAGGAATTTTGAACTTAACTTCGCGGCAATTGCAGAACCAATACAGCGGCTAGTGAAAGAGGGAAGACCATCCTTAGAAACCATAGAATAGGGCCCTGAACAAGAAGCGGCATGTGGAAATCTGAAGGAAGCCCTAATGTCAGCTCCAGGACTGGGACTCCCGAATATGGATTTCTCATTCCATATATATTGTGAGAACCAGGGAGGCTTCTACGGAGCCGTGGTAACACAAATGCATGGGGATAGGATGAGACCCGTAGCTTACTACTCGACACAGCAATCACTAGTGGATGCCAGTCTGTCCAGATGCGTGGCCGCACTGGATTGTGCCATTTGGGCAGTCAAAATTAATGAACCTGTCATAATGACAGGAGAAACAATACTGCATAAAAAACACACACTGGTGGAAATGCTAAATGGGTGGCAGTCCTATTACCACGTGATTGACTTGGATCAAGGGACTCATTTCATAGGTCAAGTGATGAAAGAAACTTGTAGAATATTCAGTATTAAGCAGAAGTTTCACATCTCATATCACCCCTAGAGTTCAGGGATGGTAGAGAGAATGAATTGGACCCTTAAAACCGCCTTGAGCAAGGCAATGAGGTTACCAGAAGGAATAGTGACAGGAGAAGTCGACTTAGGCCCCCTACGAGACAGAATCAGAAAGTATGTGAGGGAATTGAGTGAGCAGTTGAAAGGTATGTGACAGGAGGTCTGAGAAAGGCAGAAGGAGGAGGACGAAGGCGGTGAGATAACCGCCTCGGCTATAATCCCCGAGGTGGGGGCGAAGGTAATGGTTAAGGAGGTGGCAGAGAAACCAGGGTTCGCACCTAGGTGGAGCGGACCATATGAGGTATTAATTAATGGAGATACGTGTGCTTGTGTGAATATGAAAGGTAGGGGTCGATGGAAACACTCGTCCCAGCAGAAAGAATATAAAGGTACGACAGATGGACTTTTTAGAGGATTAGAATGGATATTTGCAATATTAGAGGTACTGGCTATAATAAAATGGATCTGGAAAAGGGCACATGCCCGGAGAAACGGTACAAACAATTGGAGAAATGGTGCAAACAATCCGGTTGAAATAGAGATGGTAAGACGCTAACTAAAAACCTGGAATATCCAGGATGTGTTTTATCAACAGAATATAAACGGAGGGTACAACAACTATATAAAGTAGCCCCTGTGGGCGGCATCCAAGTGTCAGGAGCATTTATCTTGAAGTCACAAGATAAGTGGGTAACAAAATGTTACCTGAATATTGTAAACCAGGGGAATTAACCTTGGGAAAGCTTGTGATAGTTAAATCTGGAACAGAAGTAATGTTGTTATTTGAAAATGTGCAGCATGAAATATCACCTGTGAGCATAAATTTAACAACCCAATACCTGTCAGAAAAGTTTAGCCCCAAGACTAAAGCGTTGTACACATGATTGCTGGATACAATCCTGAGAAAAGCTAGTGACACATCAGGAGCAAGGGAGTATCACAAGCAGCTGAGACACAAAGGAGGAAGACAGAGGAGATCTATAGGGAATGACATATTAAATGGAGCAAGTACAGGGACCTCTCTAGTAGATGCACAAGATATACAGGTGATCCAAGTAGGAGTAGATAGTTTGAGGGGAACGATGGAGGTATGATGAGGAAACAGGCCGGGATAGGGATAGAATCTTCAGTTAGGATCTAAAACATCCAAAATACTGGTAGAGGGTATATCCATATTGGAAGGGCATGCACGAACAATTAACGAGCTAAATAAACAGGAATGAGAGGTCGATGCCAAGGACAGGAAAAGAGACACATGTCATGCCGATGGGAGATGGATGATCGGTCAGGTAAGACACAATGTGGATCAGATACAAACCGGGCAAGTTCCAGATTGGATAACTAGCACCCAGTTGAAAGAAATGGCACAGCACACTGGGCTATTAGACGCCTGCATCCTGAAAGCAATGACTAGGGTTTATGCGGTTACAAGAGTATTTTAGGGGAAACAAACCCCTATGGCAGGGATAATACTAGTGATCCCCGTAACAAACCAAGGCTTATACCCGTATCTTCAATATGAAGTTGAAAACATAGGGATAATACGAGGGGAAGAGTACATCCGTGATGGACCAGTTTGAGATCAAAAAGAATGGAAATATAAGGGGAATATCTTTATCCGGGTGCCGGAGAGAAGAAAACCTAACTATATGCCCTCATCCAGTGGGAAATGGGAGCAAGGATAGCTGCGGGGTTGACAATACTACGGAAGGATGTGTCATTGGAATAAGCCATGCCCGGACCGAACCCACACATTACGCCTATCAAGGGCGAGGAGAATACTGTGTGGTAACTAGCCTGGGAACTTCCGATTACGGAGGCTTGACTTGTAACATTACAATGCCTAACTTTTGCTTTACTCCCAGAGTGTCGGTGGCAGTGGGAAGAGCACGCATGACATATATATCCGCCAGGAAGACAATGACATTAAATATAAGCGATGAGATTAAGCAAGATATTGATGATTACATGGAACGGCAAGCACCACCAATTCCCCTGTTACTTGAAGATTTAACTGAGCTCAAAGGACTATTAAGAAATAACATTAAACGATATTATGAGCTAAAGGATAAAGGCAAAAGAACTGAACAATGAAATAAAGGATAACCTGAAAAACCTGCCTTGATACTTGAGATTCTACATCCGTGGATAAGGATCCTTTCACATACCCTAGTGGCAGTACAGATAGGAATAGCCTTGAGTTAGTTGGTGAGGTTATGTAACAAGTACAAAGACAGGAGAGGCATACCTGAGTAAAGATACAAGATAGGGATTAGAATTATATCTCATGTGTTAGTCGTAGTGCAGCTGATAGTGGTGCTGATACTCCGGGGAGAATGTGCAGGTAGATACAAGAGACGCAGAGCAAAGACGCTGGCCAAGGCCCGTAACCAAGAATTCAGAAAGCCTTTGCTAGATCCAAAGAGGGGTAATCAAACACAAAGATGGCATGAATACCTGATATGAGTCGTGAGTGTCCCAATCTTATCGCCTGATCAACGAAACCGAGGCGGGAGGCACACGAATCAAGACAGGAAAAGGCAGGGAAAGAAAAATTGTTCTTCATGGTGGGTATTAGGGGTTACCACCTGATCAAATGGGGGATTGTAAGAACGAAAAACCTTAATTCGGGGTAAAGTAAATCGGTGTAATTAAAATAATTAGACAGCTCACAGATATAATGAGAGAAGACCGCAATGTTCCAGTCACATGAGATAACAGACACAAAGCCTCTTTTAAGCAGAGGGTAGCTATATGTCTGCCAGGGACATTAGTCTGAGAATTAGCCTGGGAAGACGTTCCCAGAAATGTAACACATAACCTTAGAGGGCTTTTCCTGTAACAACAGTGATGTACCAATTAGAAATCACTGTAACCAATAGAATCATTAGAAATTACTGCAACCAATTGTCTGTAACCTGTATTAACCAATGTATTCGTAGCAGGTGGGCGGGGACTGGTGGCAAATAACCAATGGAACACTTCCCAGTGTAATTCCACCATTTTGACTGTATCTGAACTGTATAAGAATGTAACTGCATAGCTTGTCCCATGAGATCGGCATTGAGAGCACTCAGTAACGGTACTGATGAGGCCGGATGTCCCTTGATTAATCAGGTTTTAATAAACAACTCTATTCTCTATAAAAGACCTTTCATGTGAGTGTTATATTTTTAATACTCCACAACACTCGGCAAGTACTGTAAATGCGATTAATTCGGCGTTCGGCAGAGCGGCACATGGCAGGGCCGATCTGGCTGCGTTCGCAAAACCTGTGGCTGCCCAAAGTCCACCAGCGGGAATGTATCCGACTTCTCCCGTGTTGGCGTTGTAGGGGAAATCATCGGCACCAGCAGTGCCGATTTAAGCAATACAGTTGCAAAGGCTGTCTGAAAGTGGAGCATCTCCAGCGCAAGTGTCCACAGATGAGCAAGCGTGCTGCGACATACCACATGGAGGATGAGAGTCAGACTAGCGCGGATCTGGATACGCAATCTGAGATGCCAGAGGAGGAAGTGTATGGACTGTACTCTTTCATAACCAAGAGTAAACCAATTTTGATTAACGTGAAGTTTAACGGGATACCGGTATCGATGAAACTGGGCACAGGGGTGAGTCAATCGATCATGAACGAGAGGGCATTTAATAAGCTGTGGGATACTAAGACTGTGAGGCCCAGGCTGAGCCATGTTAACGTCAATCTGCACACATACTCCACAGAACTGATAAAGGTGATTGGCAGTGTACAAATTATTGTATTGTATAACGGTGTGGTTCACGAGTTACCGCTGTGGATTGTTCCAGGTAATGGCCCAACGCTGCTCGGCAGGAGCTGTTTGGAGAAAATCAGATGCGACTGGAGGAAGGTACATGTGCCCAAGTATTGAGCAAGTTCCCCTCACTGTTCGAACTGGGTATCAGCAACTTCACGGGAGCCACGGTCCAGATCCACATGGACTCAGATGCAAGTCCCATCCATCATAAAGAAGGGCAGTGCCATATATGATGAGGGAGAAGGTTGAAATTGAACTGGACAGACTCCAGCGTGAAGGGATCATATCACCGGTCCAATTTAATGAATGGGCCAGCCCCATTGTTCCTGTGCTGAAAAGTAATTTCACAGACAGAAGCTGTGGAGACTACAAGGCTACGATCAACAGGGTTTCGAAACAAGATCAGTACCCGTTCCCGATGGCTTGTTTGTGACGCTAGCTGGAGGGAAGTCGTTCACAAAACTGGACTTGACGTCGGCCTATTTGACACAGGAGTTGGTCGAGACATCGAAGAGACTTACATGCATTAACACGCTCGAAGGACTGTTTATTTACCATTGGTGCCCTTTTGGAATTCGCTCGGTTGCAGCAATATTCCAGAGGAATATGGAAAGTCTGTTCCCAGAACCGTCATGTTCTAAGATGACATCCTGATCACCGGTCATGACTCCACGGAACATCTGAACAACCTGGAAGAGGTTCGACTGCTTTTGGACAGAGTGGGACTCAGACTGAAATGCTTGAAGTGCGTCTTCGTGACACTGGAGGTCGAATTCCTCGGGAGGAAAATCGCCGCTGATGGCATCAGATCGACTGACGTGAAAACCAAGGCCATCAAGAATGCACCCAAGCCGCAGAATGTGACGGAGCTGTGTTCATTCCTGGGTCTACTCAACTACTTTGGTAACTTCCTACCTAAATTGAGCACCTTTCTAGAACCACTGCACATGCTATTGAGAAAAGGCAACAACTGGGTGTGGGGCGCATTGCAAGACAGAGCTTTCAAGAAAACCACCAATCTGCTTTGCTCGAACTAGCTGCTGGTACATTATGACCCATGTAAATGTTTCGTTTTGGCCTGTGACGCATCGTCATATGGAATTGGTTGCGTACTCCAACAAGCCAATGGGTCGGGGAAACTTCAACCTGTAGCGTATGCATCCAAAAGTTTGTCTAAAGCAGAAAGAGCCTACAACACGGCAGAAAAAGAAGCTTTAGCGTGTGTGTACGGTGTTAAAAAGCTGCATCAATGTTCGGTCTGAGGTTCAAATTAGAGACTGATCACCAGCCGCTCATTTCATTGTTTTCCGAGAGCAAAGGTATCAATACCAACGCTTCATCCTGCATCCAAAGGTGGGCGCTAACATTATCTGCCTATGATTATGTCATTTGCCACAGACCTGGCACAGAGAATTGTGCCGATGCTTTGAGCCGGTTGCCGTTGCCCACACCAGCGGATCTAATGTTAATCATGGATGCTTTTGAACGTGAAAGAACCTCTGTCACGGCTCAACAAGTTAAGACCTGGAATGGCCAGGACCCGATTTTATCGGTGGTACAGGGTTGCATCCTCAAAGGGGATTGGTGCCATACCTAAGCAAATGTGCGAGGAGGCCAAACCATACAGTTGTCGCAAGGACGAACTGCCTATTCAAGCAGATTGCATATTGTGGGGCAATTGCGTTGCAATGCCCAAGAAAGGGAGAGAGAAGTTCGTGCGTGAGTTACACAGTACACATCTTGGTATAGTGATGATGAAGAACATCGCAAGGTCCCATGTATGGTGGCCAGGAATTGATTCTGAGCTGGAATCATGCGTGCATCAGTGCAACACTTGCATGCAGCTCAGCAAAGTACGAGCGGAATCGTCGCTGAGTCTGTGGTCATGGCCATCCAAATCTTGGTCCAGGATCCACATAGATTTTGCAAGTCCCTTCCTGGGCAAGATTTTTTTAGTGGTGGTGTATGCTTATTCAAAATGGATAGAATGCATAATCATGTCATCCAGTACGTCCACGGCAACCGTAGAGAATCTCAATGTCATGTTCGCGACACATGGTCTGCCTGACATAGCGGTGAGCGACAATGCGTCATGTTTCACCAGTCAGGAGTTTCAGGAGTTTGTAAAACTTAACGACATAAAACATGTAAGGTCAGCACCGTTCAAGCCTGCGTCCAACAGGCAAGCAGAACGTGCAGTACTAATTATCAAGCAAAGCATGAGGAGAGTAACCCAAGGATCACTGCAGACCCGCTTGTCTTGCATACTGTTGAGTTACAGGACAAGACCCCACACACACACAGGGGTTTCGCCTGCTGAACTCATGATGAAAAGACCAAGTTATCCCTTGTACACCCGGATTTAAGTAATCATGTTGAATACAGAAGATAGAGTCAATAAGGTTACCACGATCGTGCAACTGTGTCATGCGAGATTTCTGTTAATAATCCTGTATATGTGTTGAATTATGGTCAGGGTCCCAAATGGATCGCTGGTACGGTCATGGCCAAGGAGGGCAACAGAGTATTTGTTATTAAGCTCAAGAATGGGCAAACTTGCAGGAAACATGAATCAAACAAAGCTGAGGCACACAGATAAGCCAGAACAGTCGGACGAAGAAACCGTCGACGACCAACCAACCTACTAGCAACCTTCAGTGGACTCAAAGGTCATCAGTGAACCCAGGATTTCCATCACAGACTTGTTCAATACAAATGGACTTGCAATTCCTGACATGGCCACTGCCACCCCCAACAAGTCAGCCATCCAGCCACCAGCCACAACAGACTCCACACATTCATCCAATGCCGGAATCGAACTGAGACGGTCAACCCAGGAACGTAAAGCACCAGACCGTCTCAACCTGTGAAAGACTGTGATAAGATCTCAGAGGAGGGTATTGTCAAGTATGTACATGGTGTTTGTAGCCAGCAGATGGTGTCATTGTTGGAGGGCACTGAGCAGTACGCACATGGTGCTGCTCTGGTATAAAAGGCCAGCCATTTTGTGAATCAGGCACTTTGGGCCGTAATAAAGCAGAAGCAAGGTTGTACCTTGCTTAGTTAAACAGTACTCAGTTTGTACCTTTATTGCATACATAACAGACTGCGATGAAGAATCCTCGCACGTCATGGCTGTCAGCCATCTGTTGTATCTCCTGTGCTTTCTCCATCCACCACCTGTTCTTTAGGTCCCAGTTTTTTGTTGGACCTCAGCCTTACGCTGTCTGTGATGCTGCCTTGCTGCTCCCAAGTTGGGTTGTTGTTTAAGGCTGAGAAAGAAAGATACTTATCAATCAAACAGCCAATGACTTAGCTGCCCAGACAAGGGCTGTGAGCTCCTCACCTGAAGTGAACTCCTTGCCAACCTCCGGGCCTCCCAAACTCTTGGACTCCTGACCTCCAGAACTCTCGGAGCTCCGAGCTTCCCAAACTCTCAGGCCTCTGGGCCTTCCGAACACTCAGACCTCCGAGCCTCCCGAACTCTCAGACCTCCGGGCCTCCCAAACTCGGGCCTCCGGGCCTCCCAAACTCTCGGACCTCCGGGCCTCCCAAATTCTCGGACCACCAGTACCTCCCAAACTGTCATGTATCTTACATTATTATATATAACTGCATCCCAACATGCTATACATGACTGTAATAAGATATGACCTGTAACCACCAGCATACCTTACCACCAGGGGTGCACTTGCAAGAGACAGGTATATAAGGACAGGTCTCAGGCAAGTGCAGCATTCCAGAACTGTGAAATAAAAGGTGCAGGTCCACAGTGACCTTGACTTCACTACATGCCTCGTGTGAATCTGTACTGAGGGGACAGGACTTTACAGCGGCGATGGGTTACGGGATTACAGAATCCACAGAATGGCGAACAACGGATCAGATGAAAAGTACAATGCGGGAGAAAATTGGGAGGACTTTATAGAAAGGCTCCAGCAAAGCTTTGTAACCAAAGACTGGTTAGGTGATGATATGGCAGACAAGAGAAGAGCCCATCTCTCGACCAGCTGTGGCTCGAAAACATACACTTTAATGAAGGATCTGTTGGCACCCGAGAAACCAGCAAGCAAGTAGTTTGAAGAATTGAGCACACTGGTAAGAGACCACCTGAAGCCAGCGAGCAGCCTACACATGGCCAGACACAGGTTCTACAACTACAGACGCTGTGTGGGCCAGAGCATACCCGACTTCGTGGCGGAACTTCGGAGGTTGGCTAGTTTATGTGAGTTCTCCAATGAACTGAGGAGAAAAATGCTGAGAGACTTTTTCATTGAAGGAATAGGCCACGCAGGCATATTCCGAAAGCTCATAGAGACCAAGAACCTGAACTTAGAGGCAGCAGCACTGGTTGCACAGACATTCTTGGTAGGGGAAGAAGAAACGAGGTTGATTTACAATGCAGGTACGACAACAAACGAAATAATGGAACAAGTAGTTCACAGCATTAGAAAAGCTGCTACCCCCACACACAGACAAAACCGGCAGAACAGGCTTTCGACAGCAAGCAGTGGCAACAGAAGCCATCTAGGGCCACAGGAACGTACTTTCACACCTCATCAACCCACAATGCGAGCAATCAACTACAAACTGAGTGAAGCTCAAGAGAGATCAGCCAGACGCAGCCCATTCTTTGGGAACACTTTGAACAATGGAACAGGTCTGTGCTGGAGGTGTGGGGGTGGGCACTCGTCAAGGGGATGTCGATTTCAGCAGGCTGTTTGCAGAAATTGTGAATATACAGGGCATTTGGCCCGCATGTGCAAAAAAACGGCAGCTTGGCTGGTATACGAATCGGATGGGTCGGAAAGCGGACCAGAAGATGGTGGGGACAGTACCTGGGACACCGATGTACAGCGGGTCAACATGATCAATGGCCGCTGCTCCTACAACAGGACACCTTCTATAATGATGAGGGTCCTACTCAACGGGATATCTGTCAACATGGAGCTGGATACGGGAGCGAGTCAATCTCTCATGGGCGCTCAACAATTTGAATAACTGTGGCCGCATAAAAGAGACAGACCAAAACTCACAAAGGTCGACACCAAACTAAGGACCTACACCAAAGAAATCGTACCAGTCCTCGGCAGCACCATGCTCTCTGTCACACACAAAGGGACAGTGAACCGACTTCCCCTGTGGATTGTCCCCGGAGACCCCCCAGCACTGCTGGGGAGAAGCTGGCTGGCAAAACGAAACTGGAAATGGGATGATGTCCATGCCATGTCATTAGAGGAACGGACCTCCGGCTCAACAGTTATAAAGCGATTTGAACATCTCTGTCAGCCAAGTGTGGGCACTTTCAAAGGGGCCAAAGTCAAAATCTACATCACACAGGATGCTAGACCGGTCCATCACAAGGCCAGAACTGTACCCTATGTGATGAGGGAAAAGATTGAACATGAACTAGACAGGCTTCTGTGGGAAGGCATTATATCACCTGTGGAATTTAGTGACTGGCCCATCGTCCTAGTCATGAAGCATCATGGATCCGTACGAATCTGTGGGGACTAGAAATCTACCATAAACAGAGTCTCCCTACAGGACCAGTACCCGCTGCCCAGAGCGGAGGACTTATTTGCCACATTGGCTGAAGGTAAACTTTTCTCAAAATTAGACCTCACATCTGCATATATAACGCAAGAATTGACCGAGGAATCCAAGCTACTCACCACCATCAACACACATCGAGGCCTTTTCATGTACAATCAATGCCCATTCGGCATCAGGTCGGCAGCTGCCATATTCCAGCGCAACATGGAGAGTCTGCTCAAGTCCATCCCGGGGACGGTTGTATTTCAAGACGACACACTTATCATGGGCAGGGACACCGACTTCCATCTCCGTAATTTGGAGGAAGTACTAAAGCGGTTGGATCGGGTAGGCCTACGAATCAAGAAATCCAAGTGCCTGTTTCTCGCACCCGAGGTTGAATTTTTGGGCAGAAGGATTGCCGCTGATGGAATCCGCCCAACAGAGTCCAAAACAGAAGCAATTCGCCTGGCACCCAGGCCCCGGAATGTTTCAGAACTGCGCGCCTTTCTCGGGCTACTCAATTACTTTGGGAACTTTATGCAGAACTTAAGCACACGTGCTACTCAGGAAGGGGTGCGATTGGTTTTGGGGGGACGCCCAGGAACACGCCTTCAATAAGGCACGCAACTCTCTGTGTTCCAACAGTGTTTTGACTTTCTTTGACCCAGGTAAAAAGCTAGTTCTCACATGCGATGCGTCAGCGTATGGGGTCGGGTGCATTTTGCAACATGTCAATAGTGCGGGCAAATTACAACCCACAGCTTATGCCTCCAGGTCACTTTCGTGGGCGGAGCGCAGGTACGGAATGGTAGAGAAGGAGGCACTCGCATGCGTGTACAGTGTCAAAAAGATGCACCAATACCTTTTCAGGGCCAAGTTCGCATTAGAAACCGACCACAAGCCCCTCACATTTCTCCTATCCGAGAGCAAGGCAATAAACGCCAATGCCTCGGCGCGAATTCAACGGTGGGCACTCATGCTGGCGTCCTACGACTATACCATAAGGCACAGACCAGGTACAGACTATACCATAATGCACAGACCAGGCACAGACAACTGTGCCGATGCGCTCAGCAGGCTACCCCTGGCGACCACGGAAGGGTCTGACGAACAGGACTGTGAGATAGTCATGGCAATCAATGCCTTTAAGTCCACAGGTTCGCCCATGATGGCTCGCCAAATCAGAGCCTGGACGGCCAGCGAGCCCACATTATCCTTCGTAAAAAGATGTGTCCTAACCGGTGACAAGGCAGAGGCTCGCGATGCCTGCCCCGAGGAATTAAAACCCTTTCACAGGCGCATGCATGAGCTATCACTACAAGCAGACTGCCTGATGTGGGGCAGCCGAGTAGTCATGCCTCTGCGAGGCAGAGAGGCATTTGTCCGGGAGCTCCACCGCAAGCACCCGGGGATCGTTCTCATGAAGGCCATAGCCAGATCCCACGTCTGGTGGCCTGGTATTGACGCGGACTTGGAGCTCTGCGTCCGAAGGTGCACCATTTGTGCCCAACTCAGCAATGCCCCCAGGGAGGCTCCACTGAGCCCCTGGCCCTGGCCTACCAAACCGTGGTCGCGGGTGCACGTAGACTATGCAGGCCCATTCATGGGCAAAATGTTCCTCGTAGTTGTAGATGCATTTTCAAAGTGGATCGAATGCACCATTTTAAACTCGAGCACAACCTTCTCCACTGTGGAGAGCCTCGCAACCATGTTTGCAACGCACGGAATCCCTGACATATTGGTCAGTGACAATGGTCCGTGCTTCACCAGCGCAGAATTCCAAGACTTTATAATTGACCACGGCATAAATCATGTCAAGACGGCACCATTCAAGCCGGCCTCCAACGGCCAGGCGGAGAGAGCAGTGCAAATCATTAAACAAGGCATGCTTAAAATCCAATGTCCCACGCTGCAGGGTCACCTGTCGCGACTGCTGCTGGCATACAGATCTCGTCCGCACTCATTGACTGGGATCACCCCGCGCAACTGTTGATGAAAAGGACTTTAAAAACAAGGCTCTCATTAATCCTCCCAGACATGCACAAAATCGTTGAGGCAAAGCGCCGTAAGCTGACTGAGTACCATGACAGAAATTCGAGGGGGAGATGGAATGAGATAGGGGACAAAGTGTTTGTACTAAACTATGGCAGGGATCCCAAATGGCTTGCAAGGACAGTAACGGGCAAGGAAGGAAACAGGCTACTGGTAGTACAAATGGATAATGGCAAAATCTGCCGGAGGCATGTAGACCAAGTCAAAAGCAGATTTACCAACAACACTGTGGAACCAGAGGCAGACTACAATGTGGAACTCGCACCACACCTGGTGGACAGACAGAGGGAACAACCTGAGGAAAGGGCAATCCCAACAGACAGCCCAGGCGAGTCAACAACAATCACACCAATCGAAACAGACAGCACAGGCGAGGTACCAGCAACCACACCCAAAGAAAAACAGACACCAAGGCAAACAACTGAACCACAACTCAGCCGCTCCACGCGAGAGCGCAGACCACCTGAGAGACTGAACCTATAAAGACAATAAGACCTTGGGGGAGGGTGGTCATGTATCTTACATTATTATATATAACTGTATCCTAACATGCTATACATGACTGTAATAAGATATGACCTGTAACCACCAGCATACCTTACCACCAGGGGTGCACTTGCAAGAGACAGGTCTCAGGCAAGTGCAGCATTCCAGAGCTGTGAAATAAAGGTGCAGGTCCAGAGTGACCTTGACTTCACTACATGCCTCGTGTGAATCTGTACTGAGGGGACAGGACTTTACAGTACCACCCACAGCTGTAGCATTGACGGGGAAGGAGATAATCGGTAAAAAGAATTAGAAGGGATAATCTGTAGAACAAGTTATGGCGAACCATGGAAGGATGAAAACCAAGGGTGGGATAGATGTAATGCCTGAAAAAGAAGGAATACAACCTAAGGGGGAGAGAACCTCAGCGATCGTTAGAGGAAAAATAATGTCCCGAAGCGTGACACAGTAATAACACGGAGAAGCCGGTTTTGATCGTGCGCAGCACAAATAAAGAAGGAATACAACCTAAAAAGTGGGATGGGACCCCAGGATCCTAGGAAAACTGGCCAGTGGGAGAAAATGCTGGCTGAGAAAAGTGGAAAATTAATAAAAGAAAAGAAAAATGCTGGAAAAACACATTGAATTTACAAAGGACAGTTTATCAAAAGATAAAAATGTGACCTTGAAAGCTGCAACTGCTAAAAAGAGAAACAAAGTTGTTTAGGAAAATGGACTGGAGGAAGATGATCAAAATACAAAACCTAATTTGAAGAAAGGCGATTTAAATTGGCTGTGAAAAAGATACTGGTTTAAATATAAAAACTTACGAGTTAAACCCGACACAGAAGTTTTGTGCCGAGAAAGATAAACAAAGGTGTTTAACTATGGACTAGAGGAAGGTCATCAAAAAAAAATGATTGAGTTCGGATTCAAAAGGGAAAAAAAAATCTAAGCTATCAGAACTCAGCAAAGGAAGGAAAAAACTGGAAATTAGAGAATTCTTGAAAAAGATGGAACCGGCACGGAAGTTTAGATTTTGTGCCGAGAGAAATAAAACACAAGATTTGCTCAGTGAACGGGACCGTAAATATGAAATGCTGGAATGTATATAGCTTGTGTGAAAATTGGATTTCAGTAAACAAAATAGCTATTAAAAATGTGTGGTCTCATTTTAAATCAATGAAAAAATCTTTGGCAAGTATTTGAATTAGAAGTTTAGAGAAATTGGAGTTTAATCTAACATGCTGTTTTTCCTGATGAGAAGGTTTTATTCTGACAACTTTACATATGATTTCTGCTGTTTTAACAGATTCCTAATCTCTAAGCAAGTTTTGAAGGCACAAAGACTTGAGGTTAGACTTTCCACTTCACATCGTCCATCTAAGGCCCATCTATCGCCCAAAACGGACCTCTGTCGCCCATTTTGAGGAAAAAGTGGAAACTAGGCCCAAAACATCACTGAAAAAACAAGTGCCCAAGTTTCGGCTCACTTCGCCAAAATGATTGCCGAACTGGTCGCCCACACAAGGCCCATCCCAAGTTTCGGCACCTAGCATGCACTTCGCTGGGCTGATGCAAGGCCCAAAAGATCGCTGAGAAATAGTTGCTTTTACTGGGCTTAACAGAAGGAAATGGGCACTACGGACGCCATTTTGAAGATCGTAGGAAGGGTGGAGGCAACAGAAAAGAAGGAGCTAAATAGTTGTGAGTTATTTAGAGAGTTATTTAAAAATAATTCAACTCAGAATATTAGATAAGGGTATAAATAATAATTAGGTATTGTATCGGCATTTTTTTTTGAAAAGTGCTTTTATATATAGTGAAATGAATTACTGATATTGTTGGGGCCTATTAAACTGACTGGTATACAGTGTAGAGAGTACAGAGAGTACAGTGATTAGAGAGTAGAGAGATTAGTTTAATTTAGTGAAAGTAATCAAAAGTAATCAAAAGTAATTATTGATAGTGATGGGGCCTGTGCTTTCCCTGCCATTACTTGTAACAGCTCACACACTGGTTACTGAAAGGATCAATCGAAGAGGTGGCAGAGTAATGCGTAGACTGAGACGAAGACAGAGGAGGCGACCGTCCAGCCAACGAAGGTACTTGGAAAAGCAATCTTACCTGAACTTGTCTGAAAACGCTTGGCTTAGGAGGCTGCGATTCCGGAAGGAGGTCATCGATGAGATATGCCAACTCGTGAAGGATGATCTGCAGCCTTCCAGCACCATCAGAACCGCACTGTCCGTTGAGATGAAGGTTACTGCTGCATCGGGATCTTTTCAGGCTTCAGCTGGCGACCTCTGCCATATCTCTCAGCACGCTACACACTGCTGCATTCGACAGGTGACTAAAGCCCTTTACGCTCGCAGGATGGACTTCATAAGCTTCCCAATGACCAGGGAGGCACAGACCGAGAGGGCTTTGGGTATCTACAGAATATCACACTTCCCCAAGGTACAGGGAGCAATAGACTGCTTGCCCATTGCCCTGAAAACCCCTTTAAAGAACGCAGAGGTGTTTCATAACAGAAAGGGGTTCCACTCCCTAAATGTGCAGCTTGTTGTCGACCACAACCAAACATTCATTACAGTAAAAGCTACATTTCCTCGTGGCATCCATGATGCGCACATCCTATGTGAGAGTGCTATCCGTGACCTGTTTGTCAATCAGCCAGAAGGTCACAGTTGGATGCTGGGGGATAAAGGATATGACCTTGACAGTTGGCTCATGAACCCTCTGCGTAATCCTGTCACTGAAGCAGAGAAGCATTACAATGGAAGTCACATAGCCACACGCAACATCATCAAAAAGACAATTGGAGTCCTAAAGCAGCACTTCAGATGCCTGGATCATTCTGGAGGCAGCCTATAGTACCACCCTGATCAGGTCACTGAGTTTATTGTGGTGTATTGTGTTCTCATCCCTTGGGAGTACAGGTATTTAAGGAGGCCTCATAGGTTGGAGAGGCACTCTGGAGGTCTGCAATAAAGCACTTTACTTTAAGCTCACAGTGTTCAGTCTGACTCTTTCTCCATACACAACAACTGGCGACGAGATACTAATAGCCAACACAAAGATGTAGAGAACAGTGGTCATCCTAGAGAAATTCTCAGAGGGAGATGATTGGGAAACTTTTGTGGAGCGACTCGACCAATACTTCGTGGCTAACGAGCTGGATGGGGAATAGAATGCTGCCAAACGAAGGGCGATCCTCCTCACCGTTTGTGGGGCACCAACGTATAGCCTCATGAAGAATCTGCTCACTCCAGCGAAACCCACAGAGAAATCGTACGATGATTTGTGCACACTGGTCCAAGAGCATTTGAACCCGAAGGAAAGCGTTCTGATGGCAAGGTACTGGTTCTACACCTACAAAAGCTCTGAAAGCCAGGAAGTGGCGAGTTATGTCGCCGAGCTAAGGCGCCTTGCAGGACATTGCGAATTTGAAGGACATTTGGAGCACATGCGCAGAGACTTTTTTCTACTTGTCATTGGCCACGAAACCATACTTCGCAAACTTTTGACTGTAGAGACCCCAACCTTGAGTAAGGCCATAGCTATAGCCCAGGCATTCATTGCCATCAGTGACAATACTAAGCAAATCTCTCAGCACACAAGTGCTGCTACAAGTACTGTGAACAAAGTGATGTTGTTTTCAAATCGTAACGTACAGGGCTGATCACACATACCTGCAGCTGCACGTCCGCATATGTCTGAGTCCACCATCAAGGGTGATGAATGCAAGGCCATTAACACCTTGTTGGCGCTGCGGGGGTGATCATCATTTCCATTCATGCCGATTCAAAGGGTACGTTTGCAAGGGCTGTGGAACAATGGGACACCTCTAATGTATGTGCAGGCGAGCTGCAAATCCTGTTAAACCTGCAAACCATCATGTTGCAGAGGAGGACAGATCCACAGAGGATCACGACAAACCAGAGCCTCAGACCGAGGAGGCCGAGGTACATGAGGTGCACACATTCACCATGAATTGCCCCCCGATATTGCTGAATGTTGAACTAAATGGATTCCCGGTGTCAATGGAACAGAACATGGGTGTGAGCCAGTCCATCATGGGCAAAAAGACTTTCGAAAGATTGTGGTGCAGCAAGTCCTCAAGGCCAGTCTTAACTCCAATTCGTACGAAACTAAGAACGTACACAAAAGAACTGATTCCCGTAATCGGCAGTGCTACCGTAAAGGTCTCCTATGATGGAGCGGTGCACAAGCTACCACTCTGGGTGGTACCGGGCGATGATCCCACGCTGCTCAGCAGGAGCTGGCTGGGAAAGATACACTGGAACAGGGACGACGTCCGAGCGCTATCGCCCGTTGACAACATTTCGTGTGCCCAGGTCTTAAACAAGTTCCCTTCACTGTTCGAACCAGGCATCGGGAAATTCCAAGGAGCAAAAGTGCAGATCCACCTAATTCCGGGGGCGCGACCCATCCATCACAAGGCGAGAGCAGTACCATACATGATGAGAGAAAGGGTAGCGATCGAGCTAGACCAGATGCAACGAGAGGGCATCATTTCACCGATCGAGTTCAACGAGTGGGCCAGTGCAATCGTTCCTGCCCTGAAGGGAGACGGCACCGTCAGAATCTGTGGCGATGACAAAGTAACAATTAATCGTTTCTCCCTGCAGGACCAATACCCACTACCAAAGGCCGACGACCTCTATGCAACGCTGGTGGGAGGAAAGACGTTCACAAAGCTGGACTTGACTTCAGCCTACATGACGCAGAAATTGGAGGAATCATCGAAGAGCCTCACCTGCATCAACATGCACAAAGGTCTTTTCATTTATAACAGCCGCCCGTTTGGAATTCGATCAGCGGTGGCGATATTCCAGAGAAACGTGGAAAGCTTACTGATGTTGGTCCCGCGCACCATGGTCTTCCAGGACGACATCTTGGTCACAGGTTGGGACACAGTCGAGCATCTGCAGAATCTGGAGGAGGTTCTTAGTCGACTCAACCGCATGGGGCTCAGGTTAAAATGTTCGAAGTGCGTTTTCCTGGTGCCTGAAGTGGAGTTCTTGGGGAGGAGGATCGCGGTGGACGGCATCAGGCCCACTGATTCGAAGACGGAGGCAATCGAGAACGCCCCGAGGCCATAGAACGTGATGGAGCTGTGGTCGTTTCTAGGACTCCTGAGCTACTTTGGTAACTTCTTACTGGGTCTCAGCACACTGTTAGAACCACTGCATAGCTTACTGTGAAAAAGGGACGAATGGGTTTGGGGCAAAAGCCAAGAAAATGCCTTTGTAAAAGCGAGAAAATTGTTATGCTCAAACAAATTGCTTGTGTTGTATAATCCATGTAAGTGTTTGGTACTAGCATGAGATGTGTCGTCATATGGCGTTGGGTGTGTGTTGCAACAAGCTAATGATTTCGGGAAACTGCAACCGGTTGCCTATGCATCCAGGAGTCTGTCTAAGGCTGAGAGAGCCTACAGCATGATTGAGAAAGAAGCGTTAGCGTGTGTCTATGGGGTAAAGAAAATGCATCAATACCTGTTTGGGCTAAAATTCGAATTGGAAACTGACCATAAGCCACTCATATCCCTGTTTTCCAAGAGTAAAGGGATAAATACCAATGCATCGGCCCACATCCAGAGATGGGCACTCACGTTTTCCGCATACAACTACGACATCCGCCACAGGCCAGGCACAGAAAACTGTGCCGATGCTCTCAGTAGGCTGCCATTGCCCACCACGGGGGTGGAAATGGCGCAGCCCGCAGATCTAGCCATGGTTATGGAAGCATTTGACAGTGAGCAATCACCCGTCACTGCCCGGCAGATCAAAACCTGGACGAGCCAGGACCCCTCAAAAACTGTGTGCTTCATGGGAGCTGGTCCAATGGCCCAGTGGAAATGCAGGAAGAGATAAAGATGTTCCAGCGACGCAATGGTGAAATGTCTATACAGGCAGACTGCCTTCTGTGGGGCAATCGAGTAGTGGTTCCCAAGAAGGACAGAGACATCTTCATCAGTGACCTCCACAGTATCCACCCAGGCATCGTAATGATGAAAGCGATAGCCAGATCCCACATGTCGTGGCCCGATATCGATGCGGACTTAAAGTCCTGCATTCACAGATGTAATACATGATCGCAGTTAAGCAATGCACCCAGGGAGGCGCCGCTAAGTTTATGGTCTTGGCCCTCCAAACCGTGGTCTAGGGTACACGTCGACTATGCAGACCCGTTTTTGGGTAAAATGTCCTTGTGGTTGTAGATGCGCACTCCAAGTGGATTGAATGTGAGATAATGTCGGCTAGCACATCCGCTGCCACTACTGAAAGCCTGCGGGCCATGTTTGCCACAACAATTTGCTGTAAACTGAGAGTTGAACTGCCTCCCTCATAACCTTTTAAGTAAAACGTGAGACTTTATAAAAGGTATATAACCATAAAAAGAAATGAGAAATAAGATGGAGCGCCAACGGGCCATGTTTTACCGGTGTTGCATTCAAAGAATTCATGACCCACAACGGGATCAAACATGTCACATCTGCCCCATTTAAATCAGCGTCCAATGGTCAGGCAAAGAGAGCAGTGCAAACCATCAAGCAAGGCTTGAAGATGGTAACTGAACGCTCACTGCAGACTCGCCTATCCTGAGTCCTGCTTAGCTACCACACGAGATCCCAGTTGCTCACTGGGATCCCACCTGCTGAACAGCTCATGAAAAGAGCACTCAAGACAAGGCTCTCGTTAGTTCACCCTGATCTACATGAACAGGTAGAGAGCAGGCGGCTTCAACAAAGTACATACCATGATAGCGCAAATGTGTCACGCAAGATTGAAATCAATGATCCTGTATTTGAATTAAATTATAGACAAGGTCCCAAGTGGCTTCCCGGCACTGTCGTGGCCAAAGAGGGGAGAAGGGTGTTTCGGGTCAAACTTTCAAATGGACTCATTCACCGGAAACACTTGGACCAAATCAAACTCAGATTTACGGACTATCCTGAGCAACCCACCTTGGACCCTACCATCTTTGATCCCCCAACATACACACCAGTGGCAACCGACACCACGGTTGACCACGAAGCAGAATCCATCATCTACAGCAGCCCAGCAGGGCCCAACACACCAGGAAGCCCAGCAAGGCCAGCTGCACAGCAGCCTAGCGAGGGCCCAACAACTAATTCAACAATGCCAGCCTTCACACTGAGATGATCAACCAGGGCAAGAAGGGCCCCAGATCGACTCACATTGTAAAATAGTTACACTGTTGACTTTGGGGGGAGTGTTGTTGTATATGTAAACTTGTAGTTACACTTTACAACCACCAGAGGGCTCACCCCTGGAGTCCCAAGAGATCCCATAATCCCTTGGGAGCACAGGTATTTAAGGAGGCCTCACAGGTTGGAGAGGGACTCTGGAGACCTGCAATAAAAGACTACGGTCACACTTTACTTTGAGCTCACAGTGTTCAGTCTGACTCTTTCACCATACACAACATGTTGCATGCTGCATAACCTAGCTATAAGGAGAGGACAAGTAATGCCAGATCGGGCTGCAGGTTCACCTCCAGAAGAAGGGGTGACAGAAGAGCCAGCCGGCGAGGATGAAGAGGAGGAAGAGGCGGAAGAGGATGCAGGCGAGGACCAAATGGAGCGCAATCAGCCTGGCGATCTAGCATCGGTACCACCACCTCCTTCCTGAAGACCAGTACTCAGTGGCAGTTACACGGCTGCTAAGCTGTTACGATAGCAACTCATTAATGAATGCTTTGCATGAACTTACATTGTGGATATTCAATAGTTCATTTACAGTTAGTGTTAATCAAAAGTTTCATTTGCATGGGGTTTCATTTTTGTCTTGCCTGCACTGGCCTGGCATCGGTATTAATGCTTAGTTTAAGTAAAGTTTAAGTAAAGTCCGGCTACAATAAAAGACTAAACAAATAATGATGAACAACTGTAAATATATTATATGAAAATGTTATCCTTAATGTAACTAATGTAACTAAGAGAGAAGGCATAACAATTGTTGAATTAAATAATTTTTTTTATTAACACAACAAACGAATGAATTTAAAAAAAATTAGTAAACAACACCCTCCCTCCCCCCACTCCTGCCCCCAACCCACCCTTCTCCCAAACCCCGAACAACCATGAAAAAAACGTTAACAATTTTCAAACAACCATGAACAAAACACAATTTAACAATGTAAACAAACCACCCTCCCTTCCTGTGGCCACGTTTCCCTCCAGGTCTTTTCCCACCCCGTGTTTTTACTCCACCCACCCGTTTTGGTCTACGCTGACCGACACGAATGCGTTGTGCAGCATGGGACGGCAAGATTTCCTGCAGTGGTGGAGGTGAAGGAGTGGAAACAGAAGCCTGAGGCTCCACTTCTGAGTCAGGAGGAACTGTGTCCTCCATACTCACTTGAGTGCTAGGGGTCTCGTTGCGAGCCAACACGACGCCTTGGGGTGCAGCGCCATGTCCAGCCAGCAACGCATGCCGAAGGGCATTGGTTGCGGCGGTCTGTTCGCAGATCGCCTCCAGCGCTTCCCGCACTATCTGGGTTTGCACGGAAGACCAGTTGGAGAAGTTTGTGCTGAACTGGCTCCAGGTTGTTGGGAACTGGCTCCAGTTTGTGGAGAATTGGCTCCAGTTTGTGAAGAAACCCTCGAACCCCTGGATAAGGCCGCGACCGATCACGATCATCTCCCTGCACAGGGAAATCAAGCACTCCACCTGCCCCCCCGAGGTAGGCGATTGCTCACCTCGCTGACCTAACCTCCGTGTCATTGGCATGTGCAAAATCTCATGCCTTGGCGTTGCCACCTGCACACCGCTTGGTCCCAGTGCCTCATCTATCTCAATAGAGATGGCCGCAGGTTATTTCCCCCCCCCCACAAAAAATTTTCTATCCTCCTCCTCCTCCTCCTCCTCCTCCTTCTCCTCCTCCACCTCCTGCTCTTCCTCCACACTAACTCTTGCCTCATGTTCCTCCTCTTCCTCCTCCGAGGTAGTTGATGCTGCAGATGGTGCAGGAGGAGTGGATGGCTCCACTGACACAACTCGACCTTAAAAAGATGAATGACATTTCTAAACAACTTATTAGGACATTAACTGTGCTCATTAATAGTAAACACACATATCAATATTTTTCAATAACCTATAACATAACAATAATTTTCAATACCCCATATGCACAAGGGTCCACCAGGGCTGCCATGACATCATTCGTACATCAAGAGTACATCAAAAGTATATTGCATATTGCATTATAATTGCAGGACATTACATGCGTAACCAATATAGATTTTTAAAATGTCTTTCATAATGTTTGACACATTGCACAGTTCCCATTACTCACAAGACTCAAGGATGGGTTCGGCCACACCAAGGGTCGTGACTAAACGGCTGTCAGGTCCCACTAAAGCAACCGCAAGCTCCTCATATTCTGACAGCGGCTGTATATGAACAGAGCTGCTGCTCTGCTTGATTGATAGATATCTTCTTCTGCAAATGATAAGAGAACATGGCATGGCATAAGCTAATGGACATGCTAATACACATTTAAGAATGACAGATTTAAATTCAATGCCAGAGATGCAATGTTCGATTAAAAATTTGCATTGCATTGCATATGAACAATATTTCATAATATAAAATTCAACTTACTGTTAGGATGCATAAATTAATTCATAATTGAATTAATTAATTCTATAAAGAAATGACATTCAAGATTCCAATTAAAATTTGCATGCATCATTAAAATATTACATATGTAACATTTAAAATATAACATGCAACTTACTCTCGCTGCTGCAAACAAGTTGTTCCATCTTTTCTGGCACTGGTCAGGTGTCCTTACTTCATTTGATGCCGATGTCACGACATCGGCAATCTCCATCCATATTTTGCTGTACGCACAGGATGGAGGTTTCCCTTGCCCACCCCGTGACAAGTCGGCCCACCTGCCCCGGACAATATTTACCAGAGTCTTTTGGCCTCCTCGCTGAAGGGTTTTGCCCTCTTCCTCTCACTCTCACCCTCCATTTTAAAGTATGTATATATAGTACACTATTAGAATTTCAAACATATTTTCTGTAATTTCAGTGCAATAAAACACTGTAAAGTAAGATAATATTAAGTATTTTTTACTCCAAACAACTATTTTCAGGATTGCTACACTCCAACCAGACCAACAAATCTCCTCTTCCTCTCTTCCTTCCTTCACTCGCTCTGTCTGCACTCTCTCTCTCTGACCCTCCCTGTGCCTTTTGAGTATGTGTGATGACCTCTCAAAATGCAGCAAAGAAACTCAACCAAAAATAAAATCCCACACATACGCAGAATAGCATTGATAGGGAAGTTTTTTTTTAAACTTTTGTTTTCGGTGGGCGATCGTGAGATCGCCGAAAAATCACATCGCCCATTTGATATCACCGGGGTAAGGCCGAGTGGAAAATCGCAAAAAAAAAAATGGGTCTTGTGCCGGCGATCAGCAAGGCCGAGACGTCCCATATCGCTGGAACAAGGCCCATTTTTTGGTGCCTTAGCCACCTTGTGGAAAGTTTAGCCCTTGGGAAAATGTTTTTGAATGATTACGCAAAGCCACGTAATAACGTCAGGCTTTCTTACAAACCTGTAAAGGAGTTAACCCTTTCCATTGACAGCTGTTTTATACTGGACATTATTAATTTGGATTTATTAATAAAAGAAAAAATACTCACCTGACAGACAGAGGAAATGGTGGGATAGTCAGAATAAAAATAAAACGAAGAAAGCCTATGTAATAATACTCGCCTGCTACAGAGGACAGATAGATACTCAAACAAAACAAATTCAAGAGTTAGAAGCTAAGATAAATAAGTTGGAAGAGATAAAGACAGCACCAGATGGATAGTGCAGTGCACAGCCATAGCACCATCACCTACGGCAATAGAGCCAATACACCCCATGGTGGGTAAGTGTAATCCACAAGCCCAACCTAACAGTAAACCAGACTGGGATAACGAGTGCAGAGTAAAGTGGCCCGCAGCACATGATAATGGCTATGTATCAGCGGCACCGATATGCACTACCACCATTCCCTCCAATGGATGTAAAGCAGCCCAGATTACCACACAGAAGGTACCCTCAGCCCACAGGAGAGACAAATTCTATTGAATGAGTTACCAACCCCTAAAGCAAATAGTAGGAATACAAAATTCTGGCAAAAGGTGGAAGAACTGCTAGACGCCCATAACCTAACCTTAGTAGACATTCATAATCTGGTAAAAGCCAAAACGGGTCCGATAAATTGGCATAAAGCGACACCAGAGGTATAAAATGGGGAATGGCAGAATAATGGAAGAGCGGATCTAGCAAAATGCAAAGATGGGAATTCCTCAAATACGGGATGGAAAGATGCTGGGGACCAATTAGGACCAATTGGAGTAGAATACTGAATGTGACTCAAAAGGCAGGTGAAAGGGTAGGGGAGTATGGGGAACGAAAGTGGATTGAATACAAAGATCACTCTGGGACTGATGACCCCGACAAAAATGATGTAGCATTCTTGAAAATGTTTAAAGATGGACTAAGAGAGGCACATCAAAAGATAATTAAGTTAGGATTTAAGATAGGAGATGATTACGATGAAACTTTGGAATGGGCAGAACATGTAGAGGAGTTGAAGTTAGAACAAAGGGAGAAAATAGCAAAAATAGCAGCAACAGCGGTAGCGCAGCTCCCCTGATATGTTTTAACTGCAATCCTGAAGGCCACTTCAGTAGGGATTGCCTGCAGAAAAGGAGAGGTTACGGAATTTCTAAAGGGAGATGTCAAAATTATGGTAAACTTGGACATTTGGCCAAAGATTGCTGGAGTAAGGGAGGAGACGCGGGAAGATGAGGCCCCCAACAGGCAAAGAAAGGAACACCATTAACCAGGGAAGAGCTGATGGACATGCTCAGACAGGTACCAGCACCACTGCCACCACAGCCCCAACCTGAGACACCCTCTAACGAGGATATCATCAATATGCTCCAATTAGCAAGTACACGCTAGGGGTTGCCGGCCCACGGCGGAGGTATGGGACGGCAGCCAGGGGATCCAAGGATGTTTATTAGTGCAGTGTTAGGGGGCCGCACTGGGATATGCTAGTAGACACAGGAGCGTCTATTTCCATAACCAACTTAGATTTGCCCCGGATCCGCAGGACTGCAAACATACAAGGAGTAGGTGGGCGATATTAGAAAGCAACTCTAAGTGAGATGGTGTTATTAGAAGTACAGGGGGTAATGTTACCTACTCAGTTCTGGTGCTGTCAGAACACAGAAGGCACCATATTGGGCATCGATACTTTAAGGGAGATAGGAGTACTGATAGATCCCCAACGTAACCGGATAATTTTGGGGGATAAGCACGAAAACCGAATTAAGTTCGAACACCCGGGACACCAGCAGCAACGAGTGGCCGGAATACCCCCAATCCAGCCTGAGTGAGAAACAAAGGGTGTATGGGGTAGCGTGTGTCAATTATACCCGACTTTGTGGGCACAATACAAGCAAGATTGTGGATTAGCAGAGATACCACCCATCAAAATTTACGGACCCGAACACAAAGCTCACCGACAGTACCCATTAAGATCCGAAGCTGAGGAAGCGGTCTGTCAGATAGTGCAGGAATTAGAGAAGCAAGGGGTAGTG
Source organism: Pristiophorus japonicus (assembly GCF_044704955.1). Classification (NCBI taxonomy): domain Eukaryota; kingdom Metazoa; phylum Chordata; class Chondrichthyes; family Pristiophoridae; genus Pristiophorus; species Pristiophorus japonicus. Next base: position 88,097 of record NW_027254804.1, on the reverse strand, counting down.
AAACAGGCAATAGCCTCCACTAATTCACCTGTGTGGCCAGGAAAGAAACCCGACAGGTCTTACCGACTAACTATCGATTATACCGCCCTGAATAAGGTGACTCCCCGAGAACACCCAATAGTGGCAAGTCCGGCCACAATTTTTAATGGCCTGGATCCAGAACATAAGATATTCACCGTGCTGGATATAGCGAATGAATTTTGGGCCTGTTATGTATGCAACCCTATGTAACCAGTATCATACCACCATCAGAGGGAGTACCTGTTGGAGTCCCAAGGGATCCCAGCATCCCTTGGGAGCACTGTATATAAGCAGGTCGCCCATGCTGTACCAGCACTCTGGAGTTAGAATAAAGGAACTAAGGTCACACTTACTCACATCTACAGTACTCAGTTACATTACTTTATTATGAACATAACTGGCGTCAAAATAACGAACCATCACACAAAAATGCAGTGAACTGTTGGTATCCTGGGGAAATTCTCAGAAGGGGACGATTGGGAGGCCTTCGTGCAGTGACTCGACCAATACTTTGTGACCAACGAGCTGGAAGAGGATGAGAACGCTGCCAAACGAAGGGCGATCCTCCTCATCGTCTGTGGGGCAACAACCTATGGCCTCGTGAAGAACCTTCTTGCTCAGGTGAAACCAACAACCAAATTGTATGAAGAACTGTGTACGTTGGTCTGGGAGCACCTAAATCCGAAGGAGAGTGCTCTGATAATAAGGTATCAATTTTACACATGTCAACGGTCTGAAGGCCAGGAAGTGGCGAGCTATGTCGCCGAACTAAGGCGCCTTGCAGGACATTGCGAATTCGATGGATTCCTGGAGCAAATGCTAAGAGACTTTTTTGTGCTTGGCATTGGCCATGAGATTATCCTTCGCAAACTATTGACTGTTGAAACACCGAACCTGAGCAAAGCCATAACAATAGCCCAGGCATTTATGTCCACCAGTGATAACACCAAAAAAATGTTGCCGCTGTAAAGTCCTGTCCCCTCAGTACAGATTCACACGAGGCACATACTGAAGTCAAGGTCACTCAGGACCTGCACCTTTATTACACAGCTCTCGAATGCCTCACTTGCCTGAGACCTGTCCTTATATACCTGTCTGGGACAGGTATCCAGTGTCTCCTACAAGTGTACCCCTGGTGGTAAGGTAAGCTTGTGGTTACAGGTCATCTCTGGTTACAGTCATTTATAGCATGGTAAGATACAGTTATGTACAGCAGTGTGAGATACATGACATCACCCTCCCCCAAGGTCTTATTGTCTTTATAGGTTCAGTCTCTCAGGTGGTCTACGCTCTCGCGTGGAGCGTCTTAGTTGTGGTTCAGTTGTTTGCCTTGGTGCCTGTTGTTCTTTCGGGGTGATTGCCGGTATCTCGCCTGGGCTGTCTGTTTCATTCAGTGTGATTGTTGGTGTCTCGCCTGGACTATCTGTTTGGATTGCCTTTTCCTCAGGTTGTTCCCTCTGTCTGTCCACCAGGCGTGGTGTGAGTTCCACATTGTAGTCTGCCTTTGGTTCAGCAGTGTTGTTGGTAAATCTACTTTTGACTTGGTCTACATGCTGTCTATTTGTACCACCAGTAGCCTGTTTCCTTCCTTGCCTGTTACTGTCCCTGCAAACCATTTGGGACCCCTGCAATAGTTTAGCACAAACACTTTGTCCCTTATCTCATTCCACCTCCCCCTCGAATTTCGGTCATTGTACTCGGTTAGCTTACGGCGCTTTGTCTCAACGATTTCATGCATGTCTGGGAGGATTAATGAGAGCCTTGTCTTTAAGGTACATTTCATTAATAGTTGCGTGGGGGGAACTCCAGTCAATAAATGCGGGCGAGATCTGTATGCCAGCAGCAGTCGCGACAGGCGGCCCTGCAGCGTGGGACCTTGGATTTTGAGCATGCCTTGTTTAATGATCTGCACTGCTCGCTCCACCTGGCCGTTGGAGGCCGGCTTGAACGGTGCTGTCCTAACGTGATTTATACCGTGGTCACTTACAAAATCTTGGAATTCTGCGCTGGTGAAGCACGGACCATTATTACTGACCAATATGTCAGGAATGCCGTGCGTTGCGAACATAGTTCCAAGGCTCACCATAGTGGTGGAGGTGGTGCTTGAGTTTAAAATGGTGCAATCGATCCACTTAGAAAATGCATCTACAACTACGAGGAACATTTTGCCCATGAATGGGCCCGCATAGTCGATGTGTACCCGCGACCACGGTTTGGTGGGCCAGGGCCAGGGGCTCGGGGGGCCTCCCTGGGGATATTACTGAGTTGGGCACAAATGGTGCACCGTCAGACGCAGAGCTCCAAGTCTGCGTCAATGCCAGGCCACCAGACGTGGGATCTGGCTATGGCCTTCATGAGAACGATCCCCGGGTGCTCGCGGTGGAGGTCCTGGACAAATGCCTCTCTGCCTCGCAGAGGCATAACTACTCTGCTGCCCCACATTAGGCAGTCTGCTTGAAGTGACAGCTCATGCATGCGCCTATGGAAAGGCATGCACCTCGGGGCAGGCATCGCGAGCCTCTGCCCAGTCACCGGTTAGGACACATCTTTTTACTAGGGATAACATGGGGTCTGATTTGGCGAGCCGTCATGGGCGAACCTGTGGACTCAAAGGCATTGATTGCCATGACTATCTCACAGTCCTGTTCGTCAGATCCTTCTATGGTGGCCAGGGGGTAGCCTGCTAAGCGCGTCGGCACAGTTGTCTGTGCCTGGTCTGTGCCTTATAGTATAATCGTAAGACGCCAGCATGAGTGTCCACCGTTGAATGTGCGCCGAGGCGTTGGCGTTTATTGCCTTGCTTTCAGATAGTAGGGACATGAGGGGCTTGTGGTCGGTTTCTAACGCGAACTTGGCCCCGAAAAGGTATTGGTGCATCTTTTTGACACCGTACACGTACGCGAGCGCCTCCTTCTCCACCATTCCGTACCCGCGCTCCGCCCGCGAAAGTGACCTGGAGGCATAAGCTATGGGTTGTAATTTACCCGTGCTATTGACATGTTGCAAAATGCACCCGACCCCATACGCTGACGCATCACATGTAAGAACTAGCTTTTTACCTGGATCAAAGAAAGTCAAAACACTGTTGGAACACAGAAGGATGCGTGCCTTATTGAAGGCGTGTTCCTGGGCGTCCCCCCAAAACCAATCGCACCCCTTCCTGAGTAGCACATGGAGAGGCTCCAGCAGTGTGCTTAAGTTCTGCATAAAGTTCCCAAAGTAATTGAGTAGCCCGAGAAAGGCGCGCAGTTCTGAGACATTCCGGGGCCTGGGTGCCAGGCGAATTGCTTCTATTTTGGACTCTGTTGGGCGGATTCCATCAGCGGCAATCTTTCTGCCCAAAAATTCAACCTCAGGCGCGAGAAACAGGCACTTGGATTTCTTAACTCTTAGGCCTACCCGATCCAACCGCTTTAGTATTTCCTCCACATTGCGGAGATGGGAGTCGGTGTCCCTGCCCGTGATAAGTGTGTCGTCTTGAAATACAACCGTCTCCGGGATGGACTTGAGCAGACTCTCCATGTTGTGCTGGGATATGGCAGCTGCCGACCTGATGCCGAATGGGCATCGATTGTACATGAAAAGGCCTCGATGTGTGTTGATGGTGGTGAGTAGCTTGGATTCCTCGGTCAATTCTTGCGTCATATACGCAGATGTGAGATCTAGTTTTGAGAAAAGTTTTCCTCCAGCTAATGTGGCAAATAAGTCCTCCGCTCTGGGCAGCGGGTATTGGTCCTGTAGGGAGACTCTGTTTATGGTAGATTTGTAGTCCCCACAGATTCGTACGGATCCATCAGGCTTCATGACTGGGACGATGTGACTTGCCCAATCGCTAAATTCCACAGGTGAGATAATGCCTTCCCGCAGAAGCCGGTCCAGTTCATGTTCAATCTTTTCCCTCATCACATAGGGCATAGCTCTAGCCTTGTGATGGACTGGTCTAGCATCCTCTGTGATGTAGATTTTGACTTTAGCCCCTTTGAAGGTGTCCACACCTGGCTGAAAGAGATGTTCAAATTGACTTAGAACTGTTGAGCAGGAGGTCCGTTCCTCTGACGAAATGGCGTGAACATCATCCCATTTCCAGTTTAGTTTTGCCAGCCAGCTTCTCCCCAGCAGTGCTGGGGGGTCTCCGGGGACAATCCACGGGGGAAGTCGGTTCACTGTCCCTTTGTGTGTGACTGAGAGCATGGCGCTGCCGAGGACTGGGACGATTCCTTTGGTATAGATCCTTAGTTTGGTGTCGACCCTTGTGAATTTTGGTCTGTCTCTTTTGTGCGGCCACAGCTGTTCAAATTGTTGAGCGCTCATGAGAGATTGACTCGCTCCCGTATCCAGCTCCATGTTGATGGGTATCCCGTTGAGTAAGACCCTCATCATTATTGGAGGCATCTTGTTGTAGGAGCAGTGGCCATTGATCGTGTTGACCCGCTGTACATCGGTGTCCCAGGTACTGTCCCCACCGTCTTCTGGTCCGCTTTCCGACCCTTCCGATTCGTATACCAGCCGAGCTGCCATTTGTCTGCACATGTGGGCCAGATGCCCTGTATAGTCGCAGTTTCTGCAAACAGCATGCTGAAATCGACACCCCCTTGATGAGTGCCTTCCCCCACATCTCCAGCACAGACTGCTTCCATTGTTTCCAAAGAATGAGCTGCGTCTGGCTGATCTCTCTTGAGCTTCTCTCAGTTTGTAGTCGATTGCTCGCATTGTGGGTTGATGAGGTGTGAACGGCCATTCATGTGGCCCTTGATGGCTTCTGCCGCCACTGTCTGCTGTTGAGGGCCTGCTCTCCTGCCTTTATCTGTGTGTGGGGGTAGCGGCTTGTTTCACGCTGTGAACCCCTTGTTCCGATGTTTCGTTAGTTGTCGTACCCACAGTGTAGATCAACCTCGTTTCTTCTTCTCCTGCCAAGAATGTCTGTGCAACCAGTGCTGCTGCCTCTAGGGTCAAGTTCTTGGTTTTGATGAGCTTTCGGAATATGCCTGCTTGGCCTATTCCTTCAATAAAAAAGTCTCTCAGTACTTCTCTCCTTAGTTCATCGGAGAACTCACATAAGCTAGCCAACCTCCGAAGTTCCGCCACGAAGTCGGGTATGCTCTGGCCCACACAGCGTCTGTAGTTGTAGAACCTGTGTCTGGCCATGTGTAGGCTGCTCGCTGGCTTCAGGTGGTCTCTCACCAGTGTGCTCAACTCTTCAAACGACTTGCTTGCTGGTTTCTCGGGTGCCAGCAGGTCCTGCATTTAAACGTATGTTTTTGAGCCACAGCTGGTCAAGAGTTGGGCTCTTCTCTTGTCTGCCTTGTCGTCGCCTAACCAGTCTTTGGTTACAAAGCTTTGCTGGAGCCTTTCTATAAAGTCCTCCCAATTATCTCCAGCATTGTATTTTTCATCTGAGCCATTGTTCGCCATTCTGTGGATTCTGTAATCCCGTAACTCGTCGCCACTGTAAAGTCCTGTTCCCGCAGTACAGACTCACATGAGGCACATGCTGAAGTCAAGGTCACTCAGGACCTGCACCTTTATTACACAGCTCTCGAATGCCTCACTTGCCTGAGACCTGTCCTTATATACCTGTCTGGGACAGGTATCCAGTGTCTCCTGCAAGTGCACCCCTGGTGGTAAGGTAAGCTTGTGGTTACAGGTCATCTCTGGTTACAGTCATGTATAGCATGGTAAGATACAGTTATGTATAGTAGTGTGAGATACATGATAGCTGCATAAAGGGGTTTCGGCAATTACTGTACACAAAGTAACATAGTTTTCAGGCAGGAATGCATATGGCAGAATGTACATGCCTGCAGCTGCATGACCTCAGATGACCCAGAGCCATCAAATGTTAATGTGAGGCAGTTAACACCTAGTTGGCGCTGCAGAGGTGATCATTGAGCCCATCAATGCCACTTCAAATACTATGTGTGCAAAAGCTGTGGAACAATTGGACACCTCTAGCGAATGTGCAGACGGGCTGCAAACCACCACATTGCAGAGGAAGATCGATCCATGGCAGATCAAACTGAACTAGAGACTCGAACCGAGGAGGCAGGTGTACGGGGTACACACCTTCACCACATATTTCCACCGATCATGTTAAAAGTCGAACTGGACGGAATTCCAGTATCCATGGAACTGGACATGGGTGCGAGTCAGTCTATCATGAGCAAAAAGGCCTTTGACAGGCTGTGGTGCAACAAGGCACACAGACCCAAGCTTAGCCCCATTCATACCAAGCTGAGAACCTACACCAAAGAACTGATCCCTGTAATTGGCAGCGCAGCAGTAAAAGTCTCCTATAATGGAGCAGTGCATGAACTCCCACTATGGATTGTACCAGGAGATGGCCCTACACTGTTCAGCAGAAGCTGATTGGGGAAAATCCGCTGGAACTGGGACGACATCCGAGTGCTCTCGTCTATCGACGACGCCTCATGTGCCCAGGTTCTGAGCAAGTTTCCGTCGTTGTTTGAGCCAGGTATTGGAAGTTTCTTGGGGGCGAAGGTGCAGATCCACTTGGTTCCCAGTACACGACCCATCCATCACAAGGCACGGGCAGTGCCATACATGATGCGAGAGAAAGTGGAGATCGAGCTGGACAGGCTGCAACGAGAAGGCAGCATCGCGCCGGTGGAGTTCAACGAGTGGGCCAGTCCGATTGCTCCGGTCGTCAAGGGCAATAGCACAGTTAGAATTTGTGGGGACTATAAGGTAACGATTAACTGTTTTCCGCTGCAGGACCAGTACCCGCTACTCAAGGCAGACGACCTATTTGCGACCCTGGCAGGAGGAAAGACGTTTGCCAAGTGGAATCTGACCTCAGCTTACATGACGCAGTAGCTGGCGGAATCTTCGAAAGGTCGCACCTGCATCAACATGCACAAAGGTCTGTTCATCTATAATAGATGCTCGTTTGGGATTCGAGTATCCGCGGCTATCTTTCAAAGGAACATGAAGAACCAGCTAAAGTTGGTTCCGCTCATCGTGGTTTTCCAGGACAACATATTGATCACAGGTCAGGACACCATCGAACACTTGAAGAACCTGGAAGAGGTTCTAAGTCGATTAGATTGTGTGGGACTAAGTTGAAACGCTCGAAGTGTGTTTTCCTGGCACCAGAGGTTGAGTTCTTAGGGAGAAGAATCGCGGCAGACAGCATCAGAACAACCAACGCCAAGACGGAGGCCATCAAGAACGCGCCGAGACCACAGAACGTGATGGAGCTGCGGTCATTCCTGGGACTCCTCAATTATTTTGGTAATTTCCTACCCGGGTTAAGCACCTTGCTATACAAAGGTCCTCCACCAGCCTGTCCTCGCTTCACAGCACTGTCCTCCAGACATCAAGATCCATGTCGTGGCCCTGAACAACGTGGACCACTTCCCCGATCTCGGGAGCCTCCTATCAACAAGAACTGGCATTGACGACGAGATCCAACACCGCCTCCAGTGCACCAGTGCAGCTTTCGGCCGCCTGAGGAAAAGAGTGTTTGAAGACCAGTCCTTCAAAACTGTCACCAAGCTCATGGTCTACAGGGCCGTAGTAATACCCGCCCTCCTGTATGGCTCAGAGACATGGACCATGTACAGTAGACACTTCAAATCGCTGGAGAAATACCACCAGCGATGTCTCTGCAAGATCCTGCAAATCCACTGGGAGGACAGACACACAAACATTAGCGTCCTCGTCCAGGCCAACATCCCCAGCATGAAAGCACTAACCACACTTGATTAGGTCCGCTGGGCAGGCCACATAGTTCGCATGCTAGACACGAGACTCCCAAAGCAAGCGCTCTACTCGGAACACGACCACGGCAAACGAGGCAAAGGCGGGCAGAGGAAACGTTACAAGGACACCCTCAAAGCCTCCCTGATAAAGTACGACATCCCCACTGACACCTGGGAGTCCCTGGCCACAGACCGCCCTAAGTGGAGGAAGTGCATTCGGGAGGGCGCTGAGCTCTTCGAGTATCGTCGCCGAGATCATGCAGAAATCAAATGCGGGCAGCGAAAGGAGCGTGTGGCAAATGCTAGTGGAAGTTGTGTACAGACCCCCAAACAATAATAGTGAGGTTGGGGACAGCATCAAACAAGAAATTAGGGATGCATGCAATAAAGATACAGCAGTTATCATGGGCGATTTTAATCTACCTATTGATTGGGCTAACCAAACTGGTAGCAATGCGGTGGAGGAGGATTTCCTAGAGTGTATTAATATGGTTTTCTTGACCAATATGTCGAGGAACCAACTAGACTGGATGATGTGTAATGAGAAAGGACTAATTAGCAATCTTGTTGTGCGAGGCCCCTTGGGGAAGAGTGACCATAATATGGTACAATTCTTTATTAAGATGGAGAGTAACACAGTTAATTCAGAGACTAGGGTCCTGAACTTAAGGAAAGGTAACTTCGATGATATGAGATGTGAATTGGCTAGAATAGATTGGCGAGTGATACTTAAAGGGTTGATGGTGGATAGGCAATGGCAAACATTTAAAGATCACGTGGATGAACTTCAACACTTGTACATCCCTGTCTGGAGTAAAAATAAAATGGGGAAGGTAGCTCAACCGTGGCTAATAAGGGAAATAAAGGACAGTGTTAAATCCAAGGAAGAGGCATATAAATTGGCCAGAAAAAGCAGCAAACCTGAGGACTGGGAGAATTTTGTAATACAGCAGAGGAGGACAAAGGGTTTAATTAGGAGGGGGGAAATAGATTATGAGAGGAAGCTTGCTGGGAACATAAAAACTGACTACAAAAGCTTCTATAGATAAGAGAAGAGAAAAAGATTAGTGAAAACAAACGCAGGTCCCTTGCAGTCAGATTCAGGTGAATTTATAATGGGGAACAAAGAAATGACGGACCAGTTAAACTAATCCTTTGGTTCTGTCTTCACGAAGGAAGACACAAATAACCTTCCGGAAATACTAGGGGACCGAGGGTCTAGTGAGAAGGAGGAACTGAAGCAAATCCTTATTAGGCAGGAAATTGTGTTAGGGAAATTGATGGGATTGAAGGCCGATAAATCCCTGGGGCCTGATAGTTTGCATCCCAGAGTACTTAAGGAATTAGTCCTAGAAATAGTGGATGCATTGGTGATCATTTTCCAACAGTCTATCGACTCTGGATTGGTTCCTATGGACTGGAGGGTAGATAATGTAACACCATTTTTTAAGAAAGGAGGGAGAGAGAAAACGTGTTAGAGAGAGACCGGTTAGCCTGACATCAGTAGTGGGGAAAATGTTGGAATCAATTATTAAAGATGAAATAGCAGCACATTTGGAAAGCAGTGACAGGATCGGTCCAATTCAGCATGGATTTATGAAAGGGAAATCCTGCTTGACAAATCTTCTAGAATTTTTTGAAGATGTTACTGGTAGAGTGGACAAGAGAGAACCAGTGGATGTGGTGTATTTGGACTTTCAAAAGGCTTTTGACAAGGTCCCACACAAGAGATTGGTGTGCAAAATTAAAGCACGTGGTATTGGGGGTAATGTACTGACGTGGATAGAGAACTGGTTGGCAGACAGGAAGCAGAGAGTCGGGATAAATGGGTCCTTTTCAGAATGGCAGGCAGTAACTAATGGGGTGCCACAGGGCTCAGTGCTGGGACCCCAGCTCATTACAATATACATTAATGATTTGGATGAGGGAATTGAGTGTAATATCTCCAAGTTTGCAGATGGCACGAAGCTGGGTGGCGGTGTGAGCTGTGAGAAGGATGCTAAAAGGCTACAAGGTGACTTGGACAGGTTAGGTGAGTGGGCAAATGCTTGGCAGATGCAGTATAATGTGGATAAATGTGAGGTTTTCCACTTTGGTGACAAAAACACAAAGGCAGAATATTATCTGAATGGCGGCAGATTCGTAAAAGGGGAGGTGCAACGAGACCTGGGTGTCGTGGTACATCAGTCATTGAAAGTTGGCATGCAGGTACATCAGGCGGTGAAGAAGGCAAATGGTATGTTGGCCTTCATAGCTAGGGGATTTGAGTATAGGAGCAGGGAAGTTCTATTGCAGTTGTACAGGGCCTTGGTGAGGTCTCACCTGGAATATTGCGTTCAGTTTTGGTCTCCTAATCAGAGGAATGACGTTCTTGCTATTGAGGGAGTGCAGCAAAGGTTCACCAGACTGATTCCCGGGATGGTAGAACTGACATATGAGGAGAGATTGGATCGACTGGGACTGTATTCACTGGAGTTTAGAAGGATGAGAGGGGATCTCATAGAAACATATAAATTTCTGACAGGACTGGACAGGTTAGATGCAGGAAGAATGTTCCCGATGTTGGGGGAGTCCAGAACCAGGAGACACATTCTAAGGATAAGGGGTAAGCCATTTAGGACCGAGATGAGGAGAAACTTCTTCACTCAGAGAGTTGTTAACCTGTGGAATTCCCTACCGCAGAGAGTTGTTGATGCCAGTTCATTGGATATATTCAAGAGGGAGTTAGATATGGCCCTTACGGCTAAAGGGATCAAGGGGTACGGAAAGCAGGAAAGGGGTACTGAGGTGAATGATCAGCCATGATCTTATTGAATGGTGGTGTAGACTCGAAGGGCCAAATGGCCTACTCCTGCACCTATTTTCTATGTTTCTATGTTTCTATGTAAACATCTATACAGACAGTCGATATGCTTTTGGAGTAGTGCATGATTATATGATAGCCTGGAGCAGATGGGGATACTTGTCCTCAGGAAGAGGGACGATTAAAGATGAGGAGATTGTTAAAGAATTAGTGGAAGCCTCCCTCCTACCCCAAGAGGGTGCGATCAACATCAACAGGGGAATGGATGGGCAGATGAAGCAGCCAAGTGAGTGGCAGAGACAGGTACACTGGCCAGGGAAGCCTAAGTCGGAGTAGGTACAATTGGGCCTGAGGAAGTAAACATGCTTAAAGTACAGGGAGAAGCCCCTCCACAGGAAAAGGAGAGGTGGAAGCAGAGAGGGGACCAACAAGGGACCGACGGGATATGGAGGAAAGATGGGAATGTGGTGGCCCTGGAATGCATCCAGGGGAGTCTACTAAATTTATACCACGGGTATGTCCATACAGGTAGAACCAACATGATAAGCTCGATGTCCAGATGCTGGTGGTGGAAAGGAATGGTTTGAGATATAGAGGACCAATGTAGGAGGTGCGTGATATGCGCAAAATGCAACCCAGGGGGGAAAGTAAAGGTCAGAATGGGAAATCAGCCCCGACCGAAAGGACCCTGGGAAAACTTGCAGATAGATTTTACTGGACCGTTGCCCAGCAACAAGGCGAAGACATATTGCCTAGTTATAACAGACCAGTTTACGAAGTGGGTAGAAGCTTTCGCCACTTGAAATTGTTCAGCAGAAACCGTGGCCAGGATCCGAGTAGAAGAAATATTACCCCGATGGGGAATGCCACTACGGCTGGACTCAGATCAAGGTACACACTTCACTGGGCAGTTGATGAAACAGGCCTGCGCTTTACTAGGGATTAGGCAAAGGTTCCATATCCCATACCATGCAGAATCCTCCGGATTGGTGGAATGAATGAATAGGACCTTAAAAACAGCCCTAGCTAAAACAATCGAGGAAACTGGAAAAGGTTGGGTAGAGATGTTACCCCGAGTACTGATGAAGCTCAGGGCAAACCCAAGTCGGACGACAGGACTGACACCCTTTGAACTAATGATTGGAAGGGCAATGAGACTGCCAGAAGTCTTGGTTTCAGGAAGCGAGGACGCAGGACCATATAAAGACAGAATACGGAAATTTGGAATGGAACTCTCTGAACAGTTACATGATTTAAAGGTACAGGCTAACAGTAGTTTAATCAAGGACTTAGAGAACGACACTAAGAAACAGAAGGTCCAAACACCCCAAATAGGCAGTCAGGTGATTACTCCAGTGAGGTCCGGGCTTGCACCCAAATGGACCGGACCCTATCAGGTAATAATGGTAAATTATGGTAGTTGTAAGGGGTATCGGCAAGTGGAAACACTGGACCCAGTTAAAAAAGAATGGTCACTAACTAACTGGTGACGACCGGGAAATATTGTTTTTTTGCAGGATTCTAGTGCTTGTGGAAACAACGTGGGGTAACGTAACCTCATATCAAGGACAACAGGTTGAGGGACGGCAAGGCCTGTATTACAGGGACTCGGGCAACATTAGTTCAAAAAGAATCAATAACAGTGACAGACGGAGCAACAGTAGACTTAAATAACGGGCATAAAACAACGTAACAAGGAAACAAAACAACATTGGGGATGGGCCAGGAATACGGGACCAATAATTAGTGGGAATAAGACCACGGTGTGTTTCATAATCCGGAGGGACAGAGATACTGCCCCCGGGGGAAGTGGGTGCAGGTTTCACTCAACATCTCTGAATGGTGGTGGAGGGATATCTCCCGAGATAGACGCACCACCACGACCCCACCCACTACTTTTGTAGTGTATGTGCGCACCTTTAGTAATGACTCCACGAGGCAGGGTATGATACTTAAACTGTGTAGACCTGTAGTCCTTTATTAGCAGCTCCTGAGTGAGGACAACAAGCTGTGAGTTCCTTTTTATACTGCAGTGTGCAGGTAACCCTTAGGTCTCCAGCAGCAGCACCCTCTGGTGTACAGGTAAGGCGTGTACAGTATAAGGGTACATTCAGTGTGGCATAACAGTGTTACAGACATCACACAGTAAGCAGGCATGCATACACAACAACTTTAGCAACAGTGAGCACTACCAGGACCTCGACCATCATACCCCCAGCACCACAAACGTGTCCAACTATGAACGCTGGGGCAAAAGAGAAATTGATTCGGCAGAATAGAGAAGACCCCAAGTGGAGGAAAGATTCGAACACCAAGAAAATGTTGGCTAAAAAGGGCTTATACACAAACTATGCTGGACTAAATGTACTGGTTGTAGTGCAAGGGAACTCACCTTGTTGTATTATCCTGCAAAAAGGTGTAACCGACGTAAGAGGCAGGCCCTAGCCCGTACTACAGTTAAAACATTGAATAAAGGAAAATCGGACAGTCTGGCAGAAAGGACTTACTCAGTATCACCTTGATGGGAAATCCAACAGGTAGATCCTGCAGCTCGGGAAGTAGCGCTTCCCAAGCGAAAGGACAACCCTGGAAGCCCACCCATGAGAAATTAATTGGGAAATGGCCTATCTTCGGCATATAGCCAAGGGCCATTAGGGGGGAATTATAAGGGATAAATTGTAGGGGATGCAAATAGGGGGTCAGATTTATGCTGAAGGTAGTGAACTTATAAATTGCCTATATCTGTAACACTTGCTTGTTTAGGTATAGCAGAATTATTCACATTAAACTATAGCTTAACCTTAGTAATACTTAAACAGCCGAAGTCAGCAGTTTGTTTAAAAGTCCCTGAGGAAGAGATAAAGAAGCCAGTACAACCACCCTAGGCATCGGATAGACTGGGGTAGAGGGCAAGATGGAACAAAACAATGATGAGAGATGGACAATTGCATTTACCACTCAGAGTCCGTCTGATAAGAGTCGACAAATCAATGTAACTTCGCTGATAGCAATAGACCTATCGATGATTTTGTAGGAGAATAGCTCCTCTCCAAAACCTGTATAAATTGTACTTGAAAACTCTTGTATTTCGGAGGATTTAGGCTGAACCTTCCCGTGCATTGCTCGTAATAAAACCGGTAAAACTGAGGTTTCGTTTGTTTACTTCCGTGGTCGTTATACAGTGGGAATCTGGGCAAGGTGTCAATTAACTATATCAGTTAGTCCACCTTGAAGGAGAGAAGCCTCCTTTTTACCCTAAAATTCTGCAAAATTCTTAATCATGCCCCCTACATTGAAGTCTAAATCATTGACATATATACCACAAAAAGCAAGGGACATATGAACATAAGAAATAGTAGCAAGAGTAGGCCAATTGGCCCCTCGATCCTGCTCCGCCATTACATAAGAATAAGATCATGGCTGATTTGATCTTGGGCTCAGCTCCACTTCCATGCCTGCTCCCCATAACCCTTCAAAAATCTGTCTATCTCCACCTTAAATATATTCAATGACCAGCCTCCACAGCTCTCTGCAGCAGAGAATTCCACAGATTTACAACCCTCTGAGTGAAAAAATTCCTCCTCATCTCAGTTCTAAATGGGTGACCCCTTATTCTGAAACTATGCCCCTTAGTTCTAGATTCCCCCATGAGGGGAAACATCCTCTCTGCATCTACCTTGTCGAGCCCTCTCAGTACCTTAAATGTTTCAATAAGATCACCTCTCATTTATGTAAGCTCCAATAACTAGAGGCCCAACCTGCTCAACCATTCTTCATAAGTCAACCCCTTCATCACAGGAATCAACCTAGTAAACATTTTATGAACTGCCTCTAATGCAAGTATATCCCTCCTTAATTAAGGAGACCAAAACTGTATGCAGTACTCTAGGTGTGGTCTCACCAATATTCTGTAAATTCAAAAACAAGAAATAAATCACACTGCAGTCAAAATGAAATGGTACAGTGCATGGTCCTCCAAAACAGATATAAACATAGTCTTTAAACATTTCAATCTGTACAACTTGAAATAATCTAATTCAATTGAGACTTATATACACATCATAATTGCATTGTTTGTCACTTAAGTACCTCAAACCTAATCAAATTAAATAAAAAGTTCTTCGATTAACTACACCCCAGACTTCCCTGCTTTTATACTCCATCCCCCTTGCAATAAAGGTAAACATTCCATTTGCCTTCCTGATTACTTGCTGTACCTGCGTACTAACTTTTTGTGTTTCATGCACAAGGACCTCCAGGTCCCTCTGTACTGCAGCATTTTTTAATCTCTCTCCATTTAAATAATAATTAGCTTTTTTATTTTTCCTGCCAAAGTGGATAACCTCACACTGTTCCACATTATACTCTATCTGTCAAATGTTTGCCCACTCACTTAGCCTGTCTATAGCCCTTTGTAGATTCTTTGTGTCCTCACAACTTGCTTTCCCACCCATCTTTGTATCATCAGCAAACTTGGCTACATTACTCTCTGTCCCTTCATCCAAGTCATTAATATAGATTGTAAATAGTTGAGGTCCCAGCACCAATCCCTGTGACATCCCACTAGTAACGTTTGCCAATGGGAAAATGACCCATTTATCTCGACTCTCTGTTTTCTGTTAGTTAGCTAATCCTCTATCCATGCTAATATATTACCCCCAACCCTGTGAGGTTTCATCTTGTGCAGTAACCTTTTATGTGGCACCTTATTGAATGCCTTCTGGAAATCCAAATACACCACATCCACTGGTTCCCCCTTATCCACCCTGCTCGTTACATCCTCAAAGAACTCCAGCAAATTTGGCAAACATGATTTCCCTTTCATAAAACCATGCTGATTCTGCTTGACAGTATTATGCTTTTCCAAATGTCATGCTACTGCTTCCTTAATATTGGTCTCCAGCATTTTCCCAATGACAGATGTTAGGCTATAGTTTCCTGCTTTCTGTCTGCCTTCTTTTTAAAATCGGGGCGTTATATTTGTGGTTTTGCAATCTGTTGGGACCTCTCCAGAATCAAGGGAATTTTGGTAGATTGCAACCAAAGCATCCACAATCCCTGCAGCCACTTCTTTTAAGACCCTAGGATGCAGGCCATCAGGTTCAGGGGACTTGTCCACCTTTAGTCTCATTATTTTACTGTGTACTTTTTCTTTGGTGATTGTTTTATGTTCCCCCGTCCCTATAGCCCTTTGATTATCCATTATTGGGATGTTTTTAGTGTCTTCTGTCGTGAAGACCGATACAAATTATGTGTTCAATGACTCTGCCATTTCCCTGTTCCCCATTATTAATTCCCCAGTCTCATCCTCTAAGGGACCAACATTTTCTTTAGCTACTCTCTTCCTTTTTATATACATGTAGAAGCTCTTACTATCTGTTTTTATATTTCTTGCTAGTTTACTCTCATAATCCATCTTCTTTCTCTTTATTTTTTTTTAGTCATTCTTCATTGGTTTTTAAAAATTTCACAATCCTCTTACCTCCCACTAATCTTGGCCACATTGTATGCCTTTGTTTTCAATTTGATATCATCCTTTACTTCCTTAGTTAGCCACAGATGATTCTTCCTTTTCTTAGAGTCTTTTCTTCTCACTGGAATATATTTTTGTTGCGAGTTATGAAATATCTCCTTAAATGTCTGCCACTGCTCATCAACTGTCTTATCCTTTAATCTATTTTCCCAGTCCACTTTAGCCAACTCTGCCTTCATACCTTTGTAATCGCCTTTATTTAAGATCAGGACACTGGTTTGAGATCCAAATTTCTCACCCTCCAACTGAATTTGAAATTCAACCATGCTATGATCACTCTTTCCTAGAGGATCCAGGATCCTTTACTATGAGATCATTCATTAACTCTGTCTCATTACACAGAACTGGATCTAAGACAGCTTGCTCCCTAGTTGGTTCCACAATGTACTGTTCACGGAAACCATCCCGGATAAACTCTATGAACTCTTCCTCAAGGCTACCATGGCCAATTTGATTTGTCCAATCAATATGAACATTAACATCGCCCATGATTATTGCCGTACCTTTCTTACAAGCCTCCATTATTTCTTGATTTATACTCCGTCCAACAGTGTAGCTACTGTTAGGGGGCCTTTAGACTACACCCACCAGTGACTTCTTCCCCTTATTATTTCTTATCTGCACCAAAACTGATTCTACATCTTGATCTTCTGAGCCAATATCATTTCTCACTACTGCACTGATCTCATCCTTTATTAACAGAGCTACCCCACCTCCTTTTCCTTTCTGTCTATCGTTCGGAATTGTCAAATACCCCATAATAGTTCGTTCCCAGCCTTGGTTACCTTGCAACCACGTCTCTGTAATGGCTATCAGATCATACCTATTTATATCTATTTATGCTGTCAGCTCATCTATCTTGTTACGAATGCGGCGTACATTCAGATAAAGGGCTTTTAATTTTGTCTTTTTACCATTTTCCCCTGCTTTGACCCCACTTTCTGATGCACTCTTATTTTTATACATTCTGTCTCTTCCTGTCACCACTCTGGTTATAATTTCTCCCATCGCTACCCTGCTCTATTGTCTTCTCCTTTCTCTTTGACTTTTTAAATTTCCGCTCACCTGAACCCTTCCCCCCACCCCCCCCACTATTTAGTTTAAAGCCCTCTCTACAGACATAGTTATTCGATTCGCCAGCACGGTTCAAGTAAAGCCTGTCCCAACAGAACAGCTCCCTCTTACCCCAGTACTGGTGCCAGTGCCCCATGAATCGAAACCCATTTCTTCCACACCATTCTTTGAGCCACGCATTCGTCTCTCTGATCTTATTTACCCAATGCAAATTTACTCATGGAGCAGGTAATAATCCAGAAATTATTACCTTTGTGGTTTTGCTTTTTAATTTAGTCCCTATCTGTTTATACTCCCTCACCAGAACCTCGTACTGAGCCCTGCAGAACCCCACTGGAAACAGCCTTCCAGTCACAAAATACCCATTGACCATTACACTTTGGTTCATGCCATTGAGCCAATTTTGGATCCAACTTGCCATGTTCCCTTGGATCCTGGGCTTTTACTTTACTGGCCAATCTGCCATATGTGATCTCGTCAGAAGCCTTTCTAAAATCAAGGTAGATTACATCAAATGTGCTACCCTCATCGAATTGTTATCTCCTCAAAAAATTTAATCAAGTTAGTCAGACATGACCTTCCCTTAAAAAATCAATGCTGACTGCCCTTGATTAATCCGTGCCTTTCAAAATGACAATTAATAGTGTCTCTCAGAATTTTTTCCAACAATTTGCCCACCACTGAGGTTAGACTGACTGGCCTGTCTTTGCTCAGTCTATCCCTTTCTCCTTTTTCAAACAATGGTCCAACATTAGCAGTCTTCCAGTCCTCCGGCACCACACCTCTAGCCAGAGAGGATTAGAAAATGATGGAGAGAGCCTCCACTATTTCCTCCCTTGCTTCTCATAATAGTCTGGGATACATTTCATCCGGGCCTGGGGATTTATCCACTTTCAAAGATGCTAAACCCCTTAATATTTCCTCTCTCATTATGTTTATTTCATCTAGTATTTCACACCCCTCCTCTTTAACTACAATGCTGCATTGTCCCTTTTGTGAAGACAGAAGCAAAGTATTCATTCAGAACCATATCCACATCTCTGCCTCCACACCTTTTTGGTCTCTAATAGGCCCTACACTTTCTTTAGTTATCCTCTTGATCTTTATGTATTTATAAACCATCTTTGGGATTTCCTTGATTTAACTAGCCAATCATGCCCTCTCTTTGCTTTCCTAATTTTCTCTTTAATTTCTCCCCTGCACTTTCTATACTCTTCTAAGCTTTCTGCAGTATTTAGCTCTCGGTATTTGACATATACTTCCCTTTTTTGCCTTATGCTACCCCGTTCAATTCGTCCATTGTATAAGATGTTTGTATGTTTGTTCAGATATTCAAATCACCTTAAAATAACTGCAGATTACATCAAAACTCCCCAGAAGTTGAAGCAGCCTTTTATATGAAAAGTCCTCCGATTTACAAAAGTGCGTCCATACCGCAGGGTCAAGGTCAGGAGAGAGCAGCTTTTTCTCAGCATTTGTTTCGACAAGCGATATTTTCGGCGATATGTGGGCGAGATTCAAAGTAACACTCGGCGATATTATGGGCATTAGTTTCCATTTTTCTGACATTTACGGCAAAAAAAATTGGGCGGGCAGTATTATTAATTCTCGGCGTTAACTATATGCCGAAAGTAATGATGGGCGATAAGTGAGCGATAAATGGGTGTAAGTTTCCATTTTTTTGCTAAATGGGCACTATCTGGGCGTTATACCTCATCTCAGTGTTAAAATGGATATTAAGTGGGCGGTAGTGATGCAAAACTTATGGAAAGTCTAGCCTTATATCTTTTACACTGATTCTATCCAAGTTAATATTCGGGTAGTTGAAATTCCCTACTATTACTGCCCTATTGCTTTGGCTCTTAGATATTTGCCTACATATTTGCTCTTCTATCTCCCTCTGCCTGTTTGAGGGTCTATAGTACACTCCCAGCAATGTGATTGTCTCATTTTTGTTCTTCAGTTCAACCCATATGGCCTCATTTGATGATCCTTCTAACATGTCACCCTCCTCACAATTGTAATTGCCTATTAACCAATATTGTGATACCTCCTCTGTTTTTATCCCACTATCTATCTCGTCCGAAAGCCCTGAAACCAAGAATATTTAAGAACATAAGTATTAGTAGCAGGAGTAGGCCATACAGCCCCTTGAGCCTGCTCCACCATTCAATAAGATCATGGCCTATATAAGAACCACTTTCCCACCCGATCTCCATATCCCTTGATGCCCCTAGAGTCCTAAAATCTATCTCTTTCAGTTTTGAATATACTCGATTCAGCATCCACAGCCCTTTGTGGTAGAGAATTTCAAATATTCACAACCCTCTGAGTGAAGAAATTCCTCCTCATCTCAGTCTTAAATGACTGACCCCTTATACTGAGACTATTCCTCCTAGTTCTAGACTCTCCAGCTAGGGGAAACAACCTCCCAGCATTTACTCTGCCAATCCCCCTCAGAATCTTGTACGTTTAGCTGCCATCCCTGCCCTTCTTTCAGCCAGAATTCAGTAATAGCTATGATATTATACTTCCACGTGTCTATCTGTGCTCTCAGTTCATCTGCCTTTTTACTAGACTCCTTGCATTGAAGTATATACCATTAAGCATTGCCAAACCGCTTTGTTGTCTATTTTCTAGCTTTTGTTTCCTCTGCTTTCCAAACTGCTTTCCCTTCTGAATCTATGCTTAGGTTCCCATCCCTCTGCCAACAGCACTAACAAACCTCCCTGCGAGGAAATTGGTCCCGGCCCTGTTAAGGTGCAATCCGTCCAGCTTGTACAAGTCCCAACTCCCCCAGAACAGTCCCAAAGCCTCAGGAATCTAAAGCTCTCCCTCCTGCACCATCCCGCCAGCCATGCATTCATCTGTTCTATCCTCCGAGCACTCACTAGCTCATGGCACTGGGAGTAATCCAGAGATTACTACCTTTGAGGTCCTGATTATCAATCTCTTTCCTAGCTCCCTAAAATCGGCCTGCAGGACCTCATCCCGCTTTCTACCTATGTCATTGGTACCAATATAGACAACGACATGACTGTTCACCTTCCCCCCATTTATATAGCGCCTTTCACGACCTCAGGATGTCCCAAAGCACTTCACAGCCAATTTTTGAAGTACAGTGGCTGTTGCAGTGAAACACAGCAGCCATTCTTTACACAGTAAGATCCCACAAATTGCAATGAGATAAATGACCAATTAAACTATTGGCTCCCAGTCACACTTGGACATTTAACGCTGTTCCTTCAAAATCACTGGGTCAAAATCCTGCAAATCCCTATATAAACCATTGTGGGAGCACCATCACCACAAGGACTGTAGCAGTTCAAGGAAAATGCCCACCATCACTGTCTCAGGATAACTAGGAATGGGCAATGAATGCAGTCTTGCCAGTGTGACCCACATCCCATATATAAATATAAAAAATGTCTTCAGAATGGCACGCACTATTTGAATTTCTAAGTGAAAGACAGATATCCATGCTTAAGGTAGATTTTTTTTATTGTTAACAGAAAAAATAAGCCAGGCATACAATGATCACCATTTTCCTGATATCATTGATGAAACTGAAAGCATTCTATATAAAGTAATAATGTTTTAGTAAAACAATATAAATCAGCAGAAGCTTTGTGATTTCCTTTATTCACTTCAGTGAAAAATCTTGTAACAGAACTTCTGCTCCCCTGAATTGCAAACCTAGGATGAGTCACATCCTGTTAACATTAAATCCTTGGTATTGCAGTCTTCTCGCTTGCCTTTCTTCTGACATCTAAACTACTTAAGAAATCGAAATGAATAATAAAAAGACATTTCATAATGTGTCGCTGATCCATTGTATATGAAAAATGCACGTCCACATTTAGTAACATTTTTAAATCTTTGATTATCAGGACCAAAAGAAAACAAATACAAAGATCACACCCACAGTAAGTAAAGCAAGCTTTGCCATCGCTGTCGAACTGAAAACTTGTAGCTACAAGTGCTCTTATAAGTTGTGTAAAGTTGAATTCTCTGTTTCCAGTCCAAAAAAGTGATTAATATTCCATTGCTCAATAGGGAATGAACAATTTCCAGTCTCCTATCAACCAAGTCTCTTTAATCTGCAAACTTTCAGTCTCTCTTGCCGTATAAAAATTAAAAAATCCTAAAGCAAAGCAGCGCAAAGGAAAAGTACATTCAATATAAAGTACTTCTAGCTAGTTCATATTAAAAATTCCAAACTTGGAGGAAATAATCGCAATTTAAATCTTTTTTACAGCCTGTGATTACATCTAAGGTTGCGGGTTTAAGTCCCACTCTAGGGGCCCAAGTTTCCACAAGAAAAAAAACGGGCGCCCCTCCGAGCTGGGCGCCCATTTCTCGCGCCTAAAACGGCACCTAAAAAAATCCTCAGTATTCTCCACCTACTTACAGGTCCTGTAGCACTCGGCGCAGCCAGCACGAGCTGTGGGGGGGCGGAGCCAGGTCCCGGCGCTGAAAACAGTGCCGGGACCTCTGCACATGCGCGCTACAGTCGGCACGCAAGTGCAGTAGCTCCAGGCGCCGAACTGTGTGGGAGGGGCCCGAAGCACGCAGCCCCTAGCCCTAGCCCTGGCCCAATGGCCTCACTGGGGCTGCGTGAATGAGGCTCCTCCCACGGCCAGCTCCTGCTCCCCGCCCCCGACAAGACCCGACACTCACTTCCCCCCGTCCCCCCCCGTCGACCAGACCCGACCCGACACACGCTCCCCCCCCCCCCGCCGACCAGACCCGACCCGACACACGCTGCCCCCCCCCCCCCCCGCCGACCAGACCCGACCCGACACCCCCCCCGACCCTTACTCTCACCCCCCCGCCCCGACCCGACACCCGCTCCCCCCCCGACCCTTACTCTCAC
Organism: Pristiophorus japonicus; assembly: GCF_044704955.1. NCBI lineage: Eukaryota > Metazoa > Chordata > Chondrichthyes > Pristiophoridae > Pristiophorus > Pristiophorus japonicus. Next base: position 66,069 of record NW_027254804.1, on the reverse strand, counting down.
CCCCCCGCCCCGACCCGACACCCGCTCCCCCCCGCCCCCCGCCGACCAGACCCGACCCGACACCCGCTCCCTCCCCCGACCCCCGCTCTCCCCCCCCCCCTGCCCCGACCTGACACCCGCTCCCCCCCGCCCCCCGCCGACCAGACCCGACCCGACACCCGCTCCCCCCCCGACCCTTACTCCCCCCCCCCCGCCCCGACCCGACACCCGCTCCCCCCCGCCCCCCGCCGACCCGACCCGACACCCGCTCCCCCCCCCCCCGCCGACCAGACCCGACCCGACACCCGCTCCCCCCCCCGACCCTTACTCTCACCCCCCCGCCCCGACCCGACACCCGCTCCCCCCCGCCCCCCGCCGACCAGACCCGACCCGACACCCGCTCCCCCCCCCGACCCCCGCTCTCCCCCCCCCCGCATCGACCTGACACCCGCTCCCCCCCGCCCCCCGCCGACCAGACCCGACCCGACACCCGCTCCCCCCCCGACCCCCGCTCTCCCCCCCCCCGCCCCGACCCGAGACCCGCTCCCCGCCCCGACCCAAGGCCCGCACCCCCCCCCGACCCGACCCGACCCGAGACCTGACCCGACACCCGCTCCCCCCCCGACCCTTACTCTCACCCCCCCGCCCCGACCTGACACCCGCTCCCCCCCGCCCCCCGCCGACCAGACCCGACCCGACACCCGCTCCCCCCCCCGACCCCCGCTCTTCCCCCCCCCGCCCCGACCTGACACCCGCTCCCCCCCGCCCCCCGCCGACCAGACCCGACCCCCGCTCCCCCCCCGACACCCGCTCCCCCCCCCCCGCCCTGACCCGAGACGCGCTCCCCCCCGACCCGACACCCGCTCCCCCCCCGACCCGACACCCGCTCCCCCCCCGACCTGACACCCGCTCCTGTTCCCCGAACCCCCCTCTCTTCCCCGACCTCCCCCTCTCTTCCCCCCTCTCTCTTCCCCCCCCTCTTCCCCCCCTCTCTCCTCCCCCCCTCTCTCTTCCCCCCCCTCTCTCTTCACCCCCCTCTTCCCCCCCTCTCTCCTCCCCCCCCTCTCTCTTCCCCCCTCTCTCTTCCCCCCCTCTCTCTTCTCCCCCCCCCTCTCTTCTCTCCCCCCCTCTCTCTTCTCCCCCCCCCTCTCTCTTCTCCCTCCCTCCCTCCCTCCCTCTCTCTCCCTCCCTCTCTTGCTCAGCGGCACGAACAGCTGCAGAATTCTCCCTGGCTGAAGCACTTTCACACAGGTAGGAAGATGGTTTATTTAATCTTTTCTTGGCTTATAAATGTTTATTCAGGTTGGATTTATTTGTATAATATTTGTAGAAGTATAAATAAGGATTTATTGTCGAATTTAATGAGTTCCCTTCCCCCTCCCTCCCCCCACCTCGTTCTGGACGCCTAATTTGTAACCTGCGCCTGATTTTTTAATGTGTAGAACAGGTTTTTTCAGTTCTACAAAAATCTTCACTGGCTCCATTCTACTTTACTTTGGAGTACATTTTCACTGTGGAAACTTTCAAATCAGGCGTCAGTGGCCGGACACACCCCCTTTTGAAGAAAAAATTCTGTTCCAAACTAGAACTGTTCTACCTGACTAGAACTGCAGAAAAAATAATGTGGAGAATTGCGATTTCTAAAATAGTCCGTTCTCCACCAGTTGCTCCTAAAAATCAGGCGTGAATCATGTGGAAACTTGGGCCTAATGAGTGCAGCACATAGTCTTGGCTCAGACTTCAGTGCAGTACTGAAAGAAAAGGCTTTCTCAGGGAAACCTGCGATGGGTAATAAATGCAGCCTTGCCACCATCGCCCACATCCTGAATGTGGCTCAAGATGTGGTTCTTGTACCCTTCAGTGCAGCGTCAACCTGAAAATAAATACATCCACTGTCAGTCATCATTGATAACATAATCTGGACATCAGGTGGGTGTTAACTATTGGTGCTGCAGGGAGCCTCGCCAACGGGCAGAGCAAATTGAAAATTTGTGCATGCACGACCTACAATTTTTCATCATTTGCGCTGACAGTGGATGAAGCTCTCTGCCATTGTACAAATCTCACAATTTATAAATGAATTAGTAATGGCCCTGAAATTGCGGTCGGAGGCTTCCCGCGGGTGGATGCCGCCGACCACAAAAATATTTACAAATGTCCCGGAGGAACAAAGACTTCTACCCCGCGGCCTCGATGCACAGCCCAGTGCAGAGGCCCACTTATTCCAGGAGGATATGTGCATCCTGGGATCACGTGGGACTAGACCAGCAATCACAATGTAGTATTCTCATTCATAGTAATAGCAGCTCCGAGCTCCCATTACTCTCAATGAGAATACCCCTAAAAATAAATAACACCCACAAACATAAATAAAAAAAACACTACTTTTTAAAAATTAAGGGAGATTGCATTAAATGTTTGAGAAAATTTCATTTTTTTTTAATTAAAAGAAAAATGTTTTAATAGTGTTAAAAATAAACTTACCATCATAGACAGTGATTTTAATATAAAGATAAGTAACAACATTTATTTTTCTATCTATTAAAACTCATACGTGGTAAAAGCAGACCTTATGCCTGCTTTTACCAGGCATAAGAATTTGAAGGAAATTTGCTGGGCAACAGTTGAGCAAATAACTCAAATCTCAGCCCGTGAAGGCCCTTCTCCCAGGGGTGCATGCGATCGCATGTGTCGGGTTCAGGCGCATGCTCGTGTGCCTAAACCCGGAACTTGCGGGGCCTCTTTGGGCACTTGCACACATCATACGCACCCGGAGAGGCCGCAATTTCAGGGCCAATGTTTCCTTATTGAGTAAGAAAAACTGTGTATGTCTTCAGTGTGTATTCACGCTATAATATGGGTAAAAATCTAGACTCATAATTGCTTGCTTTATATAAAACATGTAGAAACAGAAATATTTAAAAAATCTTACTAAGCTACAAATATCCATTATTAGCTACAAGTTAAAAAGATCGACAGTTAACATGAGTATAATTTTTCCTATTATTTGTTTATATGTTTTACACAACACGCTTATTCCTCACTGTAAAACATTGCCCATGCTTCATAAATTTGAAGTGGATGGGCAGGTGATTGATCCTGTGGCTTTAAGAATATTATTTTCTAACCTGCTTTCAGGTGGCACCTCATTAATGCAGGAGAATTGAGGTCCCATGAAGGGGGAGCTACAAGATTTTGCCCCTCCCTCAATCGCCAAATTGCCTGCGAATGCTGGCTCCGCATCGGACTGGTGACACCATTGTTCTGACAATAATGAAAATCAGCCCCATGATTTCTAGACATCTCAACTGAGTTTCTAGTGAGTCTCTCTAGTGAGTCTCCATGATAGCAGTGGAGATTTGCAAAATTACTCCCTGGATTTAGAGCACCCAGCGTTCCTATGAATTTCAGATTACAGGAGTTTTTATAATTCATTCTTGGGATGTGAGCATCGCTGACAATGCCGACATTTATTATCCATCTCTAGTCACCCTTGAGAAGCTGGACCACAGATACAGAAAGTCATCAAACAAAGAAAGCACAGTGGTTTATTTTTAAACACCATGTAACAATAACTCAATATTTTTGTTTTAATTAATCAAATATAATTCCAGGGGTGTATGCATATTACATAAGAACATAAGAACATAAGAAATAGGAGCAGGAGTAGGCCATTCGGTCCCTCGAACCTGCTCTGCCATTTAGTACGATCATGGCTGATCCGATCATGGACTCAGGTCCACTTCCCTGCCCGCTCCCCATAACCCCTTATTCCCTTATCGGTTAAGAAACTGTTTATCTGTCTTAAATTTATTCAATGTCCCAGCTTCCACAGCTCTCTGAGGCAGCGAATTACACAGATTTTCAACCCTCTGAGAAAATAAATTTCTCCTCATCTCAGTTTTAAATGGGAGGCCCCTTACTCTAAGATTATGCCCTCTAGTTCTAGTCTTCCCCCATCAGTGGAAACATCCTCTCTGCATCCACCTTGTCAAACCCCCTCATAATCTTATACGTTTCGATAAGATCACCTCTCAATCTTCTGAATTCCAATGAGTAGAGGCCCAACCTACTCAACCTTTCCTCAAAGGTCAACCCCCTCATCTCCGGACTCAACCTAGTGAACCTTTTCTGAACTGCCTCCAAAGCAAGTATATCCTTTCTTAAATATGGAAACCAAAACATCACGCAGTATTCCAGGTGTGGCCTCACCAATACCCTGTATAACTGTAGCAAGACGTCCCTGCTTTTATACTCCATCCCCTTTGCAATAAAGGCCAAGATACCATTGGCCTTCCTGATCACTTGCTGTACCTGCATACTATCCTTTTGTGTTTCATGCACAAGTACCTCCAGGTCCCACTGTACTGCAGCACTTTGCAATCTATCTCCATTTAAATAATAACTTGCTCTTTTTTTTCTGCCAAAGTGCATGACCTCACACTTTCCAACATTATACACCATCTGCCAAATTTTTGCCCACTCACTTAGCCTGTCTATGTCCTTTTGCAGATTTTTTGTGTCCTCCTCACACATTGCTTTTCCTCCCATCTTTGTATCGTCAGCAAACTTGGTTACTTTACACTCGGTCCCTTCTCCCAAGTCGTTAATATAGATTGTAAATAGTTGGGGTCCCAGCACTGATCCCTGCCGCACCACACTAGTTATTGATTGCCAACCCGAGAATGAACCATTTATCCTGACTCTCTGTTAGTTAGCCAATCCTCTATCCATGCTAATATATTACCCCAAACCCCGTGAACTTTTATCTTATGCAGTAACCTTTTATGTGGCACCTTGTTAAATGCCTTCTGGAAGTCCAAATACGCCACATCCACTGGTTCCCCTTTATCCACCCTGTTCATTACATCCTCAAAGAATTTCCACAAATTTGTCAAACATGACTTCCCCTTCATAAATCCATGCTGACTCTGCCTGACCGAATTATGCTTTTCCAAATGTCCTGCTACTGCTTCTTTAATAATGGACTCCAACATTTTCCCAACCACAGATGTTAAGCTAACTGGTCTATAGTTCCCCACTTTTTGTCTGCCTCCTTTTTTAAATAGGGGCGTTACATTTGCAGTTTTCCAATCTGCTGGGACCTCTTCAGAATCCAGGGAATTTTGGTAAATTACAACCAGTGCATCCACTATCCCTGCCGCCACTTCTCTTAAGACCCTAGGATGCAAGCTATCAGATCCAGGGGATTTATCTGCCTTTAGTCCCATTATCTTACTGAGTACCACCTCCTTAGTGATTGTGATTGTGTTCCTCCCTCCCATACCCCTTGACTATCCACTGTTGTTATTGTTAGTGTCCTCTACCATAAAGACTGATACAAAGTATTTGTTCAGAGTTTCTGCCATCTCCATGTTCACCATTACTAATTCCCCGGTCTCGTCCTCTAAGGGACCAACATTTACTTAAGCCACTCTTTTCCTTTTTATATACCTATTGAAACTCTTGCTATCTGTTTTTATATTTTGTGCTAGTTTACTTTCATAGTCTATCTTCCCTTTCTTAATCATTTTATTAGTCATTCTTTGCTGGCTTTTTAAAGCTTTTCAATCTTCTGTCCTCCCACTAGTTTTGGCCACCAGCAGGAAAGCTTAACATTTGACATTTATGTTGTCATAAATCTCTATCCTGGAAGGATATGTTGATGGGGTTCAATGTAGTAGGGTGGGAGGAAGCTCATGTGAAGCATAAAAACCTGCATGGAACCAATTGGGCCGAATGGTCTGTTCCTATGATGAACATTATCTGTGTAATTCTGTGAAATCTTGCTCACTGTGACAGCAAAAAATCCTCCAAACTTAAACGAAAATTACGCTGCCTTAGCAGTATTTTTGAAGCTGTACATTGGGTTATGATGTTTTAGCAATCAGACATTACATTCCAAAACCCGCCTACTACTATAATAAAAACGATTCCTTGCCACACAGTCACAGAGAAATGTTCATAGCATCACAATTACTATCGCTACTCTGTGTTATTAAAAATAAAACAATAGTACCTCCACATTGTGTGTTAAAAAAAGTTATACTCTCTTTTGAAAAATGTAAAACCACTGAAAAAAATGTCTGAAAATTTTTGTTAACCTAAACTGAAAAAGAAGCACTCATCAAAATCGGATTTAACATCAAATTATGATTTATTTTATAAAAAGATCAATTTCGTTATCTGCTGGAAGGCCTGTGAGATGAGGCTTCTGCTCTGCACTGGGGATCTGTGATATCACCATGGGCAGCAACCCAGAGCAGCTCAACGGGAAACAACAGAAGGCCACAACTTCAGACCAACATGACAGCCGATCCATAGGAACAACCACGACATGCGAAGATTCTTCAGCGCAGTCAAGCCCACCTACAGATCAAGCACCCAAAGCCCGATCCCACTGCTGGCAAACAACGGAGAGACACTCATTAAGGACACCGAGGCAGTCAGGGCCTGCTGGAAGGAGCACGTCGAAGATCTCCTTAACCGAGACTCTGCCTTTGACACAAGTGTCCTTGACTCCATCCCGCAGCATGCAATCCGCCACCATCTCAGCAAAACCCCAGCCCTGCACAAGGTAGAAAAGTCAGCTCAAAAACAACAAGGCATCAGGAGCAGATGGAATCCCAGCCGAGGTACTAAAGTATGGTGGAGAAACATGATTGGCACGAATGCATGACCTCATCTCTCTTATCTGGAAGGAGGAGAGCATGCCAGGAGATCTCAGAGATGCCGTAATCGTGACCATCTTTAAAAAGGGGGCCAAGTCCGACTGCAGTTACTACAGAGGAATCTCCCTGCTGTCGGCCACTGGGAAAGTCATTGCAAGAATCCTCCTCAATCTCGTCTTCTCCCTGTGGTTGAAGAGCTCCTCCCAGAGTCGCAATGCGGATTCCGCCCACTAAGGGATAGAACGAACATGATCTTCACCGCGCAACAACTACAAGAGAAATGCTGGGAACAGCACCAACTCTTGTACATGGCCTTCTTTGACCTCACAAAGGTCTTTGACACTGTCAACCGCGAGGGACTATGGAGGGTCCTCCTCCGTTTCGGCTGCTCCCAAAAGTTTGTCACCATCCTCCGCCTGCTCCATGATGACATGCAAGCCATGATCCTGACCAACGGATCCACCACAGACCCAACCCACATCTGGACTGGGGTCAAGCAGGGCTGGTCATCGCATCAACGCTGTTCTCGATCTTCCTTGCTGCAATACTTAATCTCACTCTCAACAAGCTCCCCGCTGGAGTGGAATGAAACGATAGAACCAATGGGAACCTGTTCACCCTTCCCCACTTCCAGGCTAGAACTGAGGTCGCCCTATCCTCTGTCACGAGCTACAGTACGCGGACGACGCTTGCCTCTGCGCACACTCAGAGGCCGAACTCCAAGCCATCATCAACACCTTCACCGAGGCGTATGAAGCATGGGCCTTACACTAAACATCCGTAAGACAAAGGTCCTCCACCAACCTTGACACCGCCACACAGCACTGTCCCCCGGTTATCAAAATCCATGGTGAGGCCTTGGACAATGTGGACCATTTTCTATACCTTGGGAGCCGAGTATCAGCAAGGGCAGGCATCGATGAGGAGGTCCAACACTGCCTCCAGTGTGCCAGCGCAGCCTTCAGTCGCCTGAGGAATAGAGTGTTCGAAGACCAGGACTTCAAATCTGGCACCAAGCTTATAGTCTACAGGGCAGTAGTAATACCCGCCCTCCTATATGGCTCAGAAACGTGGACCATATACAGCAGGCATCTCAAAGCGCTGGAGAAGTACCACCAACGCTGCCTCGGCAAGATCCTGCAAATTCACTGGGAGGATAGGCGCACCAACATCAGTGTTCTTGCTCAGGCCATCCCCAGCATCGAAGCACTGACCACGCTCGACCAGCTCCGTTGGGCAGGCCACATTGTCCACATGCCCGACACGAGACTCCCTAAGCAAGTGCTCTACTTGGAACTCCTACACGGCAAGCAAGCCCCAGGTGGGCAGAGGAAATGTTTCAAGGACACCCTCAAAGCCGCCTTGAAAAAGTGCAATATCCCCACCAGCAGCTGGGAATCCCTGGCCCAAGACCATCCAAAGTGGAGGAAGAACATTCCGGAGGGTACTGAGCACCTCGAGTCCCGTAGCGCAGATAGCGGAAGGAGCGTGCGGTGAACCATATGCAGCACCCACCCTTTCTTTAAATCATTGTTTTCCCCACCTGTGACAGAGACTGTAATTTCCACATTGGACTGTACAGCCACCTGAGAACTCACTTTTAGAGTGGAAGCAAGTCTTCCTTGATATCAAGGGACTGCCTATGATGATGTGAGGAACATAGTGTTATATATGTAAACTTGTATTTACTCTGTACAGCTAACAGAGGGCTCATCCCTGGGAGTCCCAAGGGATCCCATAATCCCTTGGGATCAAAGATATTTAAGGAGGTTTCACAGGTTGGAGAGGCACTCTGGAGACCTGCAATAAAAGACTAAGGTCACACGTTACTTTGAGCTCACAGTGTTCAGTCTGATTCTTTCTCCATACAAACAACTGGCAACGAGATACAGATAGTGAACCCAAAGATGCAGAGAACAGTGGGCATCCTGGAGAAATTCTCGGAGGGAGATGACTGGGAAACTTTTGTGGAGAAACTCGACCAATACTTTTTGGCCAACGAGCTAGATGGGAAGAGAGTGCTGCCAAACGAAGGGCGATCCTCCTCACCTTCTGTGGGCCACCAACGTATGGCCTCATGAAGAATCTGCTCACTCCAGCGAAACCCACGGAGAAATCGTACAACAATTTGTGCACACTGGTCTGAGAGCATTTGAACCCGAAGGAAAGCGTTCTGATGGCGAGGAAGTGGTGAGTTATGTCACTGAGCTAAGGCGCCTTGCAGGACATTGCGAATTTGAAGAACATTTGGAGCACATGCTCAGAGACTTTTTCGTACTTGGCATTGGCCATGAAACCATACTTCGCAAACTTTTGACTGGGGAGACCCAAACCTTGAGTAAGGCCATAGCGATAGCCCAGGCATTCGTTGCCACCAGTGACAATACAAAGCAAATCTCTCAGTACACAAGTGCTGCTACAAGTACTGTGAACAAAGTGATGTTGTTTTCAAATCGTAACGTACGAAAAAGTCACACATACCTGCAGCTGCACATCCACAGATGTCTGAGTCCACCATCAAGGGTGATGAATGCAAGGCCATTAATACCTTGTCGGCGCTGCGCGGGTGATCATCGTTTCCATTTATGCCGATTCAAAGAGTACATTTGCAAGGGCTGTGGAACAATGGGACACCTCCAACGAGTGTGCAGGCGAACTGCAAAGCCTGTTAAACCTGAAAACCACCACGTTGCAGAGGAGGACAGATCCACGGAGGATCACGATGAACCAGAGCCTCAGATCGAGGAGGCAGAGGTACATGGGGTACACACATTCACCACGAATTGTCCCCCGATAATGCTGAATGTTGAACTAAATGGACTCCCAGTGTCAATGGAGCTGGACACGGGCGCGAGCCAATCCATCATGGGCAAAAAGACTTTCGATGGTTGTGGTACAACAAGACCTCAAGGCCAGTCTTAACTCCAGTTCGCACGAAACTAAGAACTTACACAAAAGAACTGATTCCTGTAATTGGCAGTGCTACCACAAAGGTCTCCTACAATGGAGTGGTGCACAAGCTACCACTCTGGGTGGTACCGGGCGATGGTCCTACGCTGCTCGGCAGGAGCTGGCTGGGAAAGATACGCTAGAACTGGGACGACGTCCGAGCGCTATCGCCTGCTGATGACACTTCGTGTGCCCAGGTCTTAAACAAATTTCCTTCGCTGTTCAAACCAGGCATCGGGAAATTCAAAGGAGCAAAAGTGCAGATCCATCTAATTCTGGGGGCGCAATCCATTCATCACAAGGCGAGAGCAGTACCGTGCATGATGAGAGAAAGGGTAGAGATTGAGCTAGACCGGCTGCAAAAAGAGGGCATCATTTCACCGATCGAGTTCAACGAGTGGGCCAGTCCTGTTGTCCCAGTCCTAAAGGGAGACGGCACCGTCAGAATCTGTGGCAATTACAAAGTAACTATCAATCGTTTTTCCCTGCAGGACCAATATACACTACCAAAGGCCGATGACCTCTTTGCTACGCTGGTGGGAGGAAAGACATTCGCGAAGCTGGATCTGACTTCAGCCGACATGACGCAGGAACTGGAGGAATCATCGAAGGCCCTCACCTGCATCAACACGCACAAAGATCTTTTTGTTTATAATAGATGCCCATTTGGCGATATTCCAGAGAAATGTGGAAAGTTTACTGAAGTCGGTCCCGCACACATGTGGTCTTCCAGGACGACATCTTGGTCACAGTTCGGAACACAGTCGAGCATCTGCAGAACCTGGAGGAGGTTCTTAGTTGACTCAACCGCATGGGGTTCAGATTAAAATGCTCCAAGTGCATTTTCCTGGTGCCTGAAGTGGAGTTCTTGCGAAGGAGGATTGCGGCGGACGGCATCAGGCAAAGACAGAGGCAATTGAGAACGCACCGAGGCCACAGAACGTGATGGAGCTGCGGTCGTTTCTGGGACTCTTGAACTACTTTGGTAACCTCTTACCGGATCTCAGCACACTCTTAGAACCACTACATGTCTTACTACAAAAAGGGGCAAAAAGGGGCAAAAGCCAAGAAAATGCCTTTGTAAAAGCAAGAAAATTATTATGCTCAAACAAATTGCTTGTGTTGTATGATCAGTAGCGGGAGTCTGGGGAGTCCGAGGCCTATAAAAGACCCGAGAGTCGAGAAGGTGTGAGTTCGAGCAGTGTGAGTCCGGGCAGTCAGAGGCCTATAAAAGGCCGGAGAGTCGAGGAGGCAGGAGTTCGAGCAGTGGGAGTCCAGGGAGTCGGAGGACTATAAAAGGCCCGAGAGTCGAGGAGGCGGGAGTTCGAGCAGCGGGAGTCCGGGCAGTCAGAGGCCTATAAAAGGCCAGAGAGTCGATGAGGCAGGAGTTCGAGCAGCGGGAGTCCGGGGAGTCTGAGGCCTATAAAAAGCTCGAGAATTCAGGAGGCGGGAGTTTGAGCAGTGGGAGTCCGGGAAGTCGGAGGCCTATAAAAGGTCCGAGAGTCAAGGAAGCGTCGGAGAGGCCAGCTGGTGCAGAGACAGAAGGTAAACAAAGAAGCAGAAAGAAATCGAAAGGTGACGTCACAGCCAATGGGGTAAGTGATTGGCTGGTGATTGGTGAGTAGTTTTTCTTTCTCTTTTCCTTTATCAGTAGATAACCTTTATTGTTATTGTTGCCAAATTAAGTTAATCTAGGGGTTAGGTCATGGCAGGAGAGCTCGGACACGTGTCATGCACCTCCTGTGCTATGTGGGAACTCAGGGACGCTTCCAGTGTCCCTGACGACTACATGTGCTGGAAGTGTATCCTGCTGCAGCTCCTGACAGACTGCATTGCGGCACTGGAGCTGTGGGTGGATTCACTCTGGAGCATCCGTGATGCTGAGGATGCCGTGAATAGCACGTTTAGTAAGTTGTTCATACCGCAGATAAAGGTTACACAGACATATAGGGAACGGGTGACCAACAGGAAGAGCAGTGGAAGGAAGGTAGTGCAGAGGTCCCTTGCGGTCATCCTCCTCCAAAACAGATACACCGTTTTGGGTACTGCTGGGGAGATGACTCATCAGGGGAGGGCAGCAGCAGCCAAGTCCATGGGTGGCTCTGCTGCACAGGAAGGCAGGAAAAAGAAGGGGAATAGATCGACGTTTCTGCGGCCGCAATCGAGACTCCAGCATGGTATGTTGCCTCCCTGGTGCAAGAGTCAAGTATGTCTCGGAGCGGTTGCAGGACATGTTGGAGGGGGAGGGTGAACAGCCAGTTGTCATGGTGCATATAGGTACCAACGATATAGGTAAAAAACGGGATGAGATCCTACAAACTGAATTTAGGGAGCTAGGAGTAAAATTAAAAAGTAGGACCTGAAAGGTAGTAATCTCAGGATTGCTACCAGTGCCACGTGCTAGTCAGAGTAAGAATCGCAGGATAGCTCAGATGAATATGTGGCTTGAGAAGTGGTGCAGAAGGGAGGGATTCAAATTCCTGGGACATTGGAACCGATTCTGAGGGTGGTGGGACCAGTACAAACCGGACGGTCTGCACCTGGGCAGGACCGGAACCGATGTCCTGGGGGAGTGTTTGCTAGTGTGTTGGGGAGGGGTTAAACTAATATGGCAGGGGGGTGGGAACCTGTGCAGGGAAACAGAGGGAAGTAGAATGGGGGCAGAAGCAAAAGATAGAAAGAAGAAAAGTAAAAGTGGAGGGCAGAGAAACCCAAGGCAAAATCAAAAAGGGCCACATTACAGCAAAATTCTAAAGAGGCAAAGTGGGTTAAAAAGACAAGCCTAAAGGCTCTGTACCTCACTGCGAGGAATATTCGTAATAAAGTGGATGAATTAACTGCACAGGCAGCAATTAATGAATATGATAAAATTGGCATCACGGCGACATGGCTCCAGGGTGACCAAGGCTGGGAACTCAACATCCAGGGGTATTCAACATTCAGGAAGGATAGGCAGAAAGAAAAAGGAGGTGGGGTAGAGTTGCTGGTTAAAGAGGAAATTAACACAATAGTAAGAAAGGACATTAGCTTGGATGATGTGGAATCTGTATGGGTGGAGTTGCGGAATACCAAAGGGCAGAAAATGCTAGTGGGAATTGTGTACAGACCACCAAACAGTAGTAGTGAGGTTGGGGACATCATCAAACAAGAAATTAGGGATACGTGCGATAAAGGTACAGCAGTTATCATGGGCGACTTTAATCTACATATAGATTGGGCTAACCAAGCTGCTAGCAATACGGTGGAGGAGGATTTCCTGGAGTGTTTTAGGGATGGTTTTCTAGACCAATATGTCGAGGAACCAACTAGAAGGCTGGCCATCCTAGACTGGGTGATGTGTAATGAGAAAGGACTAATTAGCAATCTTGTTGTGCGAGGCCTCTTGGAGAAGAGTGACCATAATATGGTAGAATTCTTTATTAAGATGGAGAGTGACACAGTTAATTCAGAGACTAGGGTCCTGAACTTAAGGAAAGGTAACTTTGATGGTATAAGACGTGATTTGGCTAGAATAGACTGGCAAATGATACTTAAAGGGTTGACGGTGGATAGGCAATGGCAAACATTTAAAGATCACATGGATGAACTTCAACAATTGTACATCCCTGTCTGGAGTAAAAATAAAACGGGGAAGGTGGCTCAACCGTGGCTAACAAGGGAAATTAAGGATAGTGTTAAATCCAAGGAAGAGGCATATAATTTGGCCAGAAAAAGCAGCAAACCTGAGGACTGGGAGAAATTTAGAATTCAGCCGAGGAGGACAAAGGATTTAATTAGGAGGGGGGAAATTGAGTATGAGAGGAAGCTTGCCAGGAACATAAAAATTGACTGCCAAAGCTTCTATAGTTATGTGAAGAGAAAAAGATTAGTGAAGACAAACGTAGGTACCTTGCAGTCAGATTCAGGTGAATTTGTAATGGGGAACAAAGAAATGGCAGACCAGTTGAAGAAATACTTTGGTTCTGTCTTCACGAAGGAAGACACAAATAATCTTCCGGAAATACTAGGGGACCAAGGGTCTTGTGAGAAGGAGGAACTGAAGGAAATCCTTACTAGGCAGGAAATTATGTTATGGAAATTGATGGGATTGAAGGCCGATAAATCCCAGGGGCCTGATAGTCTGCATCCCAGAGTACTTAAGGAAGTGGCCATAGAAATAGTGGATGCATTGGTGATCATTTTCCAACTGTCGATCGACTCTGGATCAGTTCCTATGGACTGGAGAGTAGCTAATATCACAGCACTTTTAAAAAAGGAGGGAGAGAAAAAACGGGGCATTATAGACCGGTTAGCCTGACATCAGTAGTGGGGAAAATGTTGGAATCAATTATTAAAGGTGAAATAGCAGCGCAGTTGGAAAGCAGTGACAGGATTGGTCCAAGTTACCATGGATTTATGAAAGGTTGACAAATCTTCTGGAATTTTTTGAGGATGTAACTAGTAGAGTGGACAAGGGAGAATCAGTGCATGTGGTGTATTTGGACTTTCAAAAGGCTTTTGACAAGGTCTCACACAAGAGATTGGTGTGCAAAATTAAAGCACATGGCATGGGGAGTAATGTACTGATGTGGATAGAGAACTGGTTGGCAGACAAGAAGCAGAGAGTCGAGATAAACGGATCCTTTTCAGAATGGTAGGCAGTGACTAGTGGGGTGCCGCAGGGCTCAGTGCTGGAATGCCAGCTACTTACAAGATACATTAATGATTTAGATGAAGGAATTGAGTGTAATATCTCTAAGTTGGCAGCTGACACTAAGCTCGGTGCGGTGTGAGCTATGAGGAGGACGCTAAAAGGCTGCAGGGTGACTTGGACAGGTTAGGTGAGTGGGCAAATGCATGGCAGATGCAATATGATGTGGATAAATGTGAGGTTATCCATTTTGGTGACAAAAGCACAAAGGCAGAATATTATCTGAATGGCGGCAGATTAGGAAAAGCGGAGGTGCAACGAGACCTGGGTGTCATGGTACATCAATCATTGAAAGTTGGCATGTAGGTATAGCAGGCGGTGAAGAAGGCAAATGGTATGTTGGCCTTCATAGCTAGAGGTTTTGAGTATAGGAGCAGGGAGGTCTTACTGCAGTTGTACAGGGCCTTGGTGAGGCCTCACATGGAATATTGTGTTTAGTTTTGGTCTCCTAATCTGAGGAAGGACGTTATTGCTATTGAGGGAGTGCAGCAAAGGTTCACCAGACTGATTCCCGGGATGGCAGGACTGACATATGAGGAGAGACTGGATCGACTGGGCCTGTATTCACTGGAGTTTAGAAGGATGAGAGGGGATCGCATAGAAACATATAAAATGCTGAGGAGACTGGACAGGTTAGATGCAGGAAGAATGTTCCCATTGTTTGGGAAGTCCAGAACCAGCGGACACAGTCTAAGGATAAGGGATAAGCCATTTAGGACTGAGATGAGGAGAAACTTCTTCACTCAGAGAGTTGTTAACCTGTGGAATTCCCTACCGCAGAGAGTTGTTGATGCCAGTTCATTGGATATATTCAAGAGGGAGTTAGATATGGCCCTTACGGCTGAAGGGATCAAGGGGTATGGAGAGAAAGCAGGAAAGGGGTACTGAGGTGAATGATCAGCCATGATCTTATTGAATGGTGGTGCAGGCACGAAGGGCCGAATGGCCTACTCCTGCACCTATTTTCTATGTGTCTATATTTCTATCCATGTAAGCGTTTGGTACTAGCATGTGATGCATCATCATATGGCGTCGGGTGTGTATTGAACAAGCTAATGATTTCGGGAAACTGCAACAAAAGAACATAAGAACATAAGAATTAGGAACAGGAGTAGGCCATCTAGCCCCTCGAGCCTGCTCCGTCATTCAACAAGATCATGACTGATCTGGCCGTGGACTCAGCTCCACTTACCCGGCCGCTCCCCATAACCCTTAATTCCCTGATTGGTTAAAAATCTATCTATCTGTGATTTGAATACATTTAATGAGCTAGCCTCAACTGCTTCCTCGGGCAGAGAATTCCACAGATTCACAACCCTCTGGGAGAAGAAATTCCTTCTCAACTCGGTTTTAAATTGGCTCCCCCGTATTTTGAGGATGTGCCCCCTTGTTCTAGTCTCCCCAACCAATGGAAACAACCTCTCTGCCTCTATCTTGTCTATCCCTTTCATTATTTTAAATGTTTCTATAAGATCACCCCTCATCCTTCTGAACTCCAACGAGTAAAGACCCAGTCTACTCAATCTATCATCATAAGGTAACCCCCTCATCTCCGGAATCAGCCTGGTGAATCGTCTCTGTACCCCCTCAAAGCTAGTATATCCTTCCTTAAGTAAGGTGTCCAAAACTGCACGCAGTACTCCAGGTGTGGCCTCACCAATCCCTTGTACAGTTGCAGCAGGACCTCCCTGCTTTTGTACTCCATCCCTCTCGCAATGAAGGCCAACATTCCATTCGCCTTCCTGATTACCTGCTGCGCCTGCAAACTAACTTTTTGGGATTCATGCACAAGGACCCCCAGGTCCCTCTGCACCACAGCATGTTGTAATTTCTCCCCATTCAAATAATATTTCCTTTTACTGTTTTTTTTCCAAGGTGGATGACCTCACATTTTCCGACATTGTATTCCATCTGCCAAACCTTAGCCCATTCGCTTAACCTATCTCAATCTCTTTGCAGCTTCTCTGTGTCCTCTACACAACCCGCTTTCCCACTAATCTTTGTGTCATCTGCAAATTTTGTTACACTACAGTCTGTCTTCTTATGCATCCAGGAGTCTGTCTAAGGCTGAGAGAGCTTACAGCATGATTGAGAAAGAAGCGTTAACGTTAATGTCTATGGGGTAAAGAAAATGCATCAATACCTGTTTGGGCTAAAATTCGAATTGGAAACTGACCATAAGCCACTTATATCCCTGTTTTCCGAGAGTAAAGGGATAAATACCAACGCATCGGCCCACATCCAGAGATGGGCACTCACGTTGTCCGCATACAACTACGCCATCCGCCACGGGCCAGGCACAGAAAACTGCGCCGATGCTCTTAGTAGGCTGCCATTGCCCACCACAGGGGTGGAAATGGCGCAGTCCGCAGATCTAGCCATGGTTATGGAAGAATTTGAGTGAGCAATCACCTGTCACTGCCCGGTAGATCAAAACCAGAACAAGCCAGGACCCCTTATTATCTCTAGTCAAAAGCTGTGTGCATCACGGGAGCTGATCCAGTGTCCCAGTGGAAATGCAGGATAAGATAAAGTCGTTCCAACGGCGCAAAAATGAAATGTCTATTCAGGCAGACTGCCTTCTGTGGGTCAATCGAGTAGTGGTCTCCAAGAAGGGGACCTCCAGAGTACCCACCCAGGCATCGTAATGATGAAAGCGATAGCCAGATCCCACGTGTGGTCACCCGGTATCGATGCGGACTTAGAGTCCTGCGTTCACAGATGTAATACATGCTCGCAGTTAAGCAATGTACCCAGGGAGGGGCCGCTAAGTTTATGGTCTTGTCCCTCCAAACCATGGCCTAGGGTACACGTCGACTATGCAGGCCCGTTCTTGGGTAAAATGTTCCTTGTGGTTGTCGACACGTCCTCCAAATGGATTAAATGTGAGATAAGGTCGGCTAGCACGTCTGCTGCCACTACTGAAAGCCTGCGAGCCATGTTTGCCTGGTGAGCGACAATGGGCCATGTTTTACCAGTGCTGAGTTCAAAGAATTCACGACCCGTAACGGGATCAAGCACGTCACATCTGCCCCGTTTAAACCAGCGTCCAATGGTCAGGCAGAGAGAGCAGTGCAAACCATCAAGCAAACTTGAAGAGGGTAACTGAAGGCTCACTGCAGACTTGCCTATCCCGAGTCCTGCTTAGCTACCGCATGAGACCTCACTCACTCACTGCAATCCCACCTACTGAACTGCTCATGAAAAGAGCACTTAAGACAAGGCTCTCGTTAGTTCACCCTGATCTACATGAACAGGTAGAGAGCAGGCGGCTTCAACAAAGTCCATACCATGATTGCGCAAATAAGTCAAGCAAGATTGAAATCAATAATCCTGTATTTGTATTAAATTATGGACAAGGTCCCAAGTGGCTTCCCGGCACTGTCGTGGCCAAAAGAGGAGCAGGGTGTTTCGGGTCAAACTTTCAAATGGACTCATTCACCGGAAACACTTGGACCAAATCAAACTCAGATTCACGGACTTTCCTGAGCAACCCACCTTGGACCCTACCTTTTTTGATCCCCCAACATACACACCAGTGGCAACCGGCACCACGGTTGACCAGGAAGCAGCCCAGCAGGGGATAACACACCAGGCAGCCCAGCAAGGCCAGCTGCATAACAGCCCAGCGAGGGCCCAACAAATGATTCAACAACACCAGTTTTCACACCGAGATGATCAACCAGGGCAAGAAGGGCCCCAGATCGACTCACATTGTAAATAGTTACAGTATTGACTTTGTGCGGGGGGGAGTGTTGTTATATATGTAAACTTGTATTTACTCTGTACAGCCACCAGAGGGCTCATCCCTGGGAATCCCAAGGGATCCCATAATCCCTTGGGAGCACAGGTCTTTAAGAAGGCTTCATAGGTTGGAGAGGCACTCTGGAGACCTGCAATAAAAGACTAAGGTCATACGTTACTTTGAGCTCACAGTGTTCAGCCTGACTCTTTCTCCATACACAACACATAGTAACAGAAGTAGGCCATTTAGCTCCTCAAGCTTGTTCTGCCATTCAATGAGATTATGGCTGATCTGTGATCTAACTTCACATACCTGCCTTTGCCTCATATCCCTTAATACCTTTGGTTAACATAAATGTGTCGATCTTAGATTTAAAAATAACAATTAATCTAGCATCATTTGCCATTTGTGGAAGAGAGTTCCAAATTTCTACCACCCTTCGTGTGTAGAAGTGTTTCCTAATTTAACTCCTGAAAGGTCTGGCTCTAATTTTTAGACTATGTCCCCTAGTCCTAGTTGCCCCAACCAGCAGAAATAGTTTCTCTCCATCTACCCTATCTGTTCTCCTAATATCTTGAAAACTTCGAACAGATCACACCTTAATCTAAATTCCAATGGCATAGGAGAGTGAGGGATCTGGGACATCTGGCGAGTGAGTTCCCATTGTCCGTGGCCTCTCAGTGGCGGAGCAGATGGCGCAAGTGAGGTCGACCTGGAGTCCAGGCCTGAATTGTGGCCTGGCAGGTAGTTACTGCCACTTTCTGGGGAGGGGGTAAGATTCTTCCACTGCAGTATGCAGCCTCTGGGGCAGGCCGGTTCCTTTGGCAGTATTTAAATCAACAAATTTCTCCTTGGCAGGGTCAGCAGGACAAGTCCTGGGTGGGAGCATCCTATCACTTACACAAGGCTGCATATCCTGCCATGGCTTTTGGGGATGGTTCGCTATCGGGTCATTGGAGCCCTTCCTGATCCTATCTTTGCCTGAAATCGACACATGCACATCCAACAGGAGATGTTGATTAGTGATCGATTTTTCTCTTCCCTCACCTATAAATAACGAGGAAAATTGTGGTACCTCACTCGCACCTTGGCTGAATTTGCCTTCAGCATAAACCAGGAATCAAACCTGGAATCTAATGATTTGCATTGCACAATGCACTCAGTGAATTTATATACTGGGCAAAGGGTGGCCACATTCCGAGTATCTTAATATTTCATATTTTGTTTTCTATTTTATTTTGGGCTCATCCAGGTAAGAGATGTTAATATTGTGGAATGGAATAATTTCCCCATTGTCAACATCATACACTAAAGGGCAGCTGTAACACAGGCCAGCTGTAGAATAAAGCTCCTCCTACTTTGCTCCAACATTGAGGCTATTTCCAACCTCAAAGGATGCACCAGTATAAATGTTTCTGCTTCCTATTCCACCTATCATTCGATCCAAAAATTATTGACCTTTTTGGCACATTCCCAGCGTTATTCCACAAATTCCACCATAATTTCTGGCATTTTATGGTATCAATCGAATTATGGAAGAATCAACTAAGGACAACAGCTTGAGAATATATAGCTCCTTTAACATAGAAAATTGGCCCTTGGTACTTTACAGAGGCATAATTGGACAAAAAGCAACACGATGGCAAAAAAGGAGCTATTAGGAGGGGTGATTAAAAGCTTGGTCAAAGAGGTAGGTTATAAGGAAGGTCTTAAAGGAGGAGGGAAAGTTGAGGGGTTTAGAGAGGGAATTCCAGAACGTAGGGCCAAGGCAGCTGAAAATGTGACCGCTGGAATTTTTAGTTTGAAATTAGATACCTGTTGCTCCCTGAACTGCAGTGAAAGTTTGTATTCTAACAGCCGTCTCACACAGATCTCTTCTTTAAAGATCTTCCTGTTCTGTTGAACTTTTACAAATAATTTATCTTCAGTCGGCTTTCTGGTGATTTTCAAAACATTCATTTGGCTGCTTTCCTATCAACATAAACACCATACCTGTTCTGATAAAAACAAAAGATAACAACCCTCCCCAAAAACCCAAGCAAACCTCTCTTGTCACATTAAGAACTCCCTTCCACATACAGCTTACCTTTAATGTGCAATGTAAACGGGTGGAAGTAATGCTGGGTGAGATTTCTGCCCAAAGATTTGGAAATCCTTCAATACTACTGCAGGCCCTTATTAGCAAGTAGGATGCAACTTAACTAAACTCCCGCTCAGAGATTTTATTAAGCAAGCATTCACTAGTGAATGAGGAAACATAGAAACATAGAAAATAGGTGCAGGAGCAGGCCATTCGGCCCTTCAAGCCTGCACCACCATTCAATAAGATCATGGCTGATCATTCCTTCAGTACCCCTTTCCTGCTTTCTCTCCATACCCCTTGATCCCTTTAGCCATAAGGGCCATATCTAACTCCCTCTTGAATATATCCAATGAACTGGCATCAACAACTCTCTGCGGCAGGGAAGTCCACAGGTTAACAACTCTCTGAGTGAAGAAGTTTCTCCACATCTCAGTCCTAAATGGCCTGCCCCTTATCCTGTGTCTCCTGGTTCTGGACTTCCCCAACATCGGGAACATTCTTCCCGCATTTAACCTGTCCAGTCCCGTCAGAATCTTATATGTTTTTATGAGATCCCCTCTCATCCTTCTAAACTCCAGTGTATAAAGGCCCCCAAAGTGGATAACCTCACATTTATCCACATTATACTGCATCTGCCATGTATTTGCCCACTCGCCTAACCTGTCCAAGTCACCCTGCAGCCTCTTTGCGTCCTCCTCACAGCTCACAGCACCACCCAGTTTCGTGTCATCTGCAAACTTGGAGATATTACACTCAATTCCATCATTTAAATCATTAATATATATATTGTAAAGAGCTGGGGTCCCAGCACTGAGCCCTGCGGCACTCCACTAGTCACTGCCTGCCATTCTGAAAAGGACCCGTTTATCCCGACTCTCTGCTTCCTGTCTGCCAACCAGTTTTCTATCCACGTCAGTACATTACCCCCAAGATGTCTAATTGAAGGATTAAGCCCAGTCAAAAAATGAATGGGGTCGGATGACATCACTGGATGTTGGTTTTCCCAGTTACTACACAACCAGCTCGTGATAGTAAGAGTGTTCCCACCAAGTGGAAATTTTAGTTCTAAATATGAAATTCTAACATACCATTTTGATCATATTGCTGAAGTCAGACTTTAATTCTTTGTTTTCCTCAAATTGCTTTATCTTTAATTAATTTTTCAGAGATGTGGTCACCAGCTGCCATATTCTTGGCTTTGGATTCTTGCCCTGAGTTCTAATCTTTCCTCTGAAGGACTTCCATCTAAAATGAAAAATAAATTGAGTTAGCATATTTTACATAATGAAAGGGGAGCATTACAGGACAAAATTTAAGTTTATTAATGATCAGATCGTAATTAACATATCTGTTTACCCATAAATAAACTATAAGTAGGTTGGCAGATAAGGCTGGATAGATGTGTGTTATTTCCTTTTGCTTTATGCAAAAACTAGATGACAGCTTCTTTACAAAATTATTTAAAACATAGTGTAAAGTATGAAGTGGGGCTTTCGAGCTCTATTATAATTAAAGGGTTAAGAATTACAGGAGGCCAAATTGTTGAACCACAGGAGGCCAAACTATTGAACCACAAATAGCCAAACTGTTGAACCACAGGAGGTCCAGAAGGGCAGCTAAACAGGGCAAGAGGTCAAAAGTCTCATGTTGGAAAAACTCCATTTAGTATGAGACAAAGGCGACTGATTGTGTGATGCGAAAGGGAATTCGTCAAGCAACAATTGTGCACACGGGCTTTGGGCCAATTAAACGGCACAGGGGGGCCGTGCACGAGGCTGACATGTATCATTAAGTGTATAAAAGGTTTCTTGGAACTTTGTATCATTGGAGAGGCCTGGCAACAGACAACCAGCAGGCAAGTTCCCCACCGGTGTAAAATAAAGACTATTTGAATCTTCAAACCCAGATCTGGTGTTGAGTATTTATTTTAAATACTCCACGACAATGATTCAAATAGAGCATGTAGTGCAACACCCACACCCTGGCCGGCATCTTCCCAGCCCTGCGAGTGCAGATTTGGAGGCGGCTCTGATTGACAGCGGGTCGGGATCCTGCTCTAAACCTGCCTCTGTGTGAGTTTCTGACCTGACAAGTCTGCGTGCGGATCACAGACCTGACAGCAAGCGGCAGGTCAGTTAATTAAAGTCGTTAAGGGGTAGTTGAATGCTACTTAAGAGCATTTAAAGCAGGCACTTACAATCTTACCAACCTTCTGACGGGTTTGCCGTACCTCGGGGAACACGGCAGGGGTAAGTGGAGTCAGGTTCTCAATGACTCTATTGCTTTGGCAAGTTGACAGCTGAAGAAGTGGGACAAAAGTTATAATTTCACAGCTGTTCACTTTCCAATGTCAGAATCTGAAGCCTTCAGGAACTGGAAGAAACTTTTGAGCCGAATGCAGTTGGAAGTGTTTGCAGTGAACTGTCCATTCACTGTCATCTCCTTGGAACAATCTCTCTTACCATTGACAGATCTCTTCTGTCATTTCAACCTCACCTGCCATCTACTCCAACAGCATTGGTGCCCTTGAAAAAATCTCACCTTGGTCCATGGAATCCCACCACGATCAGCACCAACACCAAAATCACCAGGCACACGAGCGTCGCCAACAATAACACCAACCTTCTCCGCAATCACCTGGTGCTGCACAGAACACGGGGCATCAGCACCCAACCACATTGCTGCCAGGGATGGCCACACCATGGCTACATTTACTTCATTTGATGCTGTGCACCTTGGCCCCACACCAGCTCCATAGAGCATTCCTGCAATGCCCAAACCATTCCTTTCACACTCATCACCATTGTGAAGGGTACCGTTATGTCTTACCATTCACTACAACTCACTAAGCCACTTCCAAAGGTGCACACAAATCTGTCCAAGAACACGAAGTGTTCAAAATAAAGATTTCAATGTTTGACAACACATTAGCAGAAACTTTACATGAAGATTGGCTAAAACCCAAGTGCCTAGCCTTGCGAGTTATTAGTTGGTATGATTGGACAAGGATGAGGGTGAGAGTGAATGGTGGCTAGTGAGATGGGGAAGTGATAATGTGGATAGCGGGATGGGTGGAGGTGCAAGGTAAATTGGTGTGAGTAAGTTTGTGCAGGAGTAGGGTACGGAATGCAGAGTGATGGGGATGTGATGAATGGCACAGCAGGATGAGGCTGAGTTTGGCTTTGCAGTAACGTTTCGTGATCCACTAAGATCATTGAAAGGTTTGTGCCACTGTAACCAGCACCTGACGACATCCCTGCTTGTGCCCTCCTGTGCAATGTGGCTGCGTTGGTGTCCTGGAGAGGTCTTTTCCATACATTGGAAGGGAAGAGAACCTCTCTGCGTGCTGTGACTCCCTCTATAAGCATCTGGAGGGAGTCATGGGAGAGCCTGGGTCCAGCCGTATACCTTTGTGCAGTGTTTCTCAGTGTTTGCAGCAGTTCAATGCTGTAGAACACTGACAGAAGAACTGTCAAAATGAATGTGGCCATGGTCCCTTTAAGAAAACCAGCTGATGATATGTCATTAGATGACATCATCAGACCAGCTTCCTGTTAATTGGTTGGGAACCTCGCAGGGCGGGCTTAACAAGCCCATTAATGGAAGATTGCTATCAGAGGGTGGGCTGCAGCTGGGAGTGCTATAAGATTCAGCAAACATCGACAGCAAAAACTTAAATTGCTTGGTAACATTTTCTGTTACTGCAGAGAGCGGACAGCACTGACCTGGGGCAGGTCCAAACATGTTTAACTTGAATACACATCAGCTGGGCGGGAATGAGAATGGCTAAAAGCAGGAACATCATGGTTGATGGGTGCCTTTTGTCATGGAATGAGAAGCAATCAATGCGACATTAAGTAAAGTGGCTGCGTTTTCAGGCCATCGAAAGACAAAGGAAAGTTATTCGACCACAGACCCATCGGAGCCACACATCGTGGTACAGCCCAGTTGACAAATGAACAAGCCACAGACTTGAGTTTGCTTTTCAGTTGGACAGCCTCAGGGGAAGTACAGGTGGACTTTTGGCGTAAAAAGGAGCATTTTTGCAAGTATAAGAGAGGCAGTTTTGGCTGCCATCTCTCTCTCTCTCCCCCTCTCTTAAGCCTGCTTGCAATGCACAAGGACTGAGCACTCCATCTGGGATGGAGAGAAGAAACACCAGAGAGCCTTGCTACTTCGACTGGGAAGCTGACCTTGAGACTGGACTTGAAGACCCAGAAGATACGCCTCAGCGGGAGAAGCAGCGAGTAAGCCAGAAGGGTAATTGGTGAGCATTTACCCCAGTCCACACATCTTTAAGACCACCGCATAGTGTGAAAGGGTGTCGTGTGTCCAATCAAGCTTTAGGGGTTTTAGTGGGGAGGTTTTTGCAAGGATCATAAGCATATGCACATTCTGTTGCACAGATCCAGTGGTGCTATTTTGAATCTGAGCAGGGGTGTTTCAGATATGGGTACTTCGCGTTATGG
The DNA here is from genome assembly GCF_044704955.1 of Pristiophorus japonicus. Lineage (NCBI taxonomy): Eukaryota > Metazoa > Chordata > Chondrichthyes > Pristiophoridae > Pristiophorus > Pristiophorus japonicus. The sequence continues at coordinate 41,483 of NW_027254804.1, read as the reverse complement.
GTCATTTTAGACAGGCCAGACTGTGTGTTGTACTGTGTTTGTTTGTATTACATTACCAGGGTATCTTTTTACTGGGTGCAGGTGTGTTTTAACTTGAATAAAAGCATTGTGATGGTGGCGACCGAAAAGATTTGTATGTGACTGTATATTACTGTTCACGACTATAACACCTGTGTCTAGAAATACTGTAAGAGGGGTGATTCGAAACCACCAGGGGCAAAACCACTTACAGTGCACACCACCAATGCCGCCTGCACCCAACTTTCCCCCATTGGCAAAATCGTCCCTCTGACCGATTTGAAAATATATAGATAGAAACAAACCAAAGAGAAAACAAAGCTATATTTTATAAAGAATTTGGGTGTTGTGGTTTACGAATTATTTACATGTTTAATTTGTTTTAAGCTTTCATATTGCCATCTCCAAACTTTCAGAATTACTCAGATACCAGGCAATATGTAAGCTGGAAAATGTAATGTAGAGCAAAGGTTTTCAGGCTGCAGCTGAGAAGAATGGAATTAGAACCATAAAAACATAGAAAATAGGTGCGAGAGTATGTCATTCGGCCCTTCGAGACAGTACTTACCATTCAATAAGATCATGGCTGATCATTCACCTCAGTACCCCTTTCCTGCTTTCTCTCCATACCCCTTGATCCCTTTAGCCATAAGGGCCACTTCTAACTCCCTCTTGTATATATCCAACGAACTGGCATCAACAACTCTCTGCGGTAGGGAATTCCACAGGTTAACAACTCTCTGAGTGAAGAAGTTTCTCTTCATCTAAGTCCTAAATGGCTTACCCCTTATCCTTAGACTGTGTCCCCTGGTTCTGGACTTTCCTAACATCGGGAACATTCTTCCTGCATCTAACCTGTCCAGTCCCGTCAGAATTTTATATGTTTCTATGAGATCTCCTCTCATCCTTCTAAACTCCAGTGAACAAAGGCCCAGTCGATCCAGTCTCTCCTCATATGTCAGACCAGCCATCCCGGGAATCAGTCTGGTGAACCTTCGCTGCACTCCCTCAATAGCAAGAACGTCCTTCCTCAGATTAGGAGACCAAAACTGAACACAATATTCCAGGTGAGGCCTTACCAAGGCCCTGTACAATTGCAGTAAGACCTCCCTGCTCCTATACTCAAAACCCCTAGCTATGAAGGCCAACATACCATTTGCCTTCTTCACCGCCTGCTGTACCTGCATGCCAACTTTCAATAACTGATGTACCATGACACCCAGGTCTTGTTGCACCTCCCCTTTTCCTAATCTGCTGCCATTCAGATAATATTCTGCATTCGTGTTTTTGCCCCCAAAGTGGATAACCTTACATTTATCCACATTATACTGCATCTGCCATGCATTTGCCCACTCACCTAACCTGTCCAATTCACCCTGCAGCCTCTTAGCGTCCTCCTTGCAGCTCACAAGGCCACCCAGTTTAGTGTCATCTGCAAACTTGGACATATTACACTCAAGTCCTTCATCCAAATCATTAATGTATATTGTAAATAGCTGGGGTCCCAGCACTGAACCTTGCGGTACCCCACTAGTCACAGCCTGCCATTCTGAAAAGGACCCATTTATTCTGACTCTCTGCTTCCTGTCTGCCAACCAGTTTTCTATCCACGTCAGTACATTACCCCCAATACCATGTGTTTTAATTTTGTACACCAATCTCTTGTGTGGGACCTTGTCAAAAGACTTTTGAAAGTCCAAATACACCACATCCACTGGTTCTCCCTTGTCCACTCTACTAGTTACATCCTTAAAGAATTCCAGAAGATTTGTCAAGCATGATTTCCCCATCATAAATCCATGCTGACTTGGACCGATCCTGTCACTGCTTTCTAAATGTGCTGTTATTTCATCTTTAATAATTGATTCCAACATTTTTCCCACTACTGATGTCAGGCTAACCGGTCTATAATTACCCGTTTTCTCTCTCCCTCCCTTTTTAAAAAGTGGTGTTACATTAGCTACCCTCCAGTCCAGAGCAAATGATCCAGAGTCGATAGAATGTTGGAAAATGATCACCAATGCATCCACTATTTCTATGGCCACTTCCTTAAGTACTTTGGGATGCAGACTATCATGCCCCTGGGATTTCAATCCCATCAATTTTCCTCACACAATTTCCCGCCGAATAAGGATATCCTTCAGTTCCTCCTTCTCAATAGATCCTTGGTCTCCTAGTACTTCCGGAAGATTATTTGTGTCTTCCTTCGTGAAGACAGAACCAAAGTATTTGTTCAACTGGTCCACCATTTCTTTGTTCCTCATTACAAATTCACCTGAATCTGACTGCAAGGGACCTACGTTTGTCTTCACTAATCTTTTTCTCTTCACATAACTATAGAAGCTTTTGCAGTCAGTTTTTATGTTCCTGGCGAGTTTCCTCTCATACTCTATTTTCCCCTTCCTAATTAAACCCTTTGTCCTCCTTTGCTGAATTCTAAATTTCTCCCAGTCCTCAGCTGCATTTTCTGGCCAATTTATATGCCTCTTCCTTGGATTTAACACTATCCTTAATTTCCCTTGTTAGCCACGATTGAGCCACCTTCCCTGTTTTATTTTTACTCCAGACAGGGATGTACAATTATTGAAATTCATCCATGTGATCTTTAAATGTTTGCCATTGCCTATCCACCGTCAACCCTCTAAGTATAATTTGCCAGTCTATTCTAGCCAATTCACATCTCATACCATCGAAGTTACCTTTACTTAAGTTCAGAACCCGAGTCTCTGAATTAACTGTGTCACTCTCCATCTTAATAAAGAATTCTACCATATTATGCTCACTCTTACCCAAGGTGCCTCGCACAACAAGATTGCTAATTAGTCCTTTCTCATTACACATCACCCAGTCTAGGATGGCCAGCCCTCTAGTTGGTTCCTCGACATATTGGTCTCGAATACCATCCCTAATACACTGAAGGAAATCCTCCTCCATCGTATTGCTACCAGTTTGGTTAGCCCAATCTGTATGTAGATTAAAGTCGCCTATGATAACTGCTGTACCTTTATTGCATGCATCCCTAATTTCTTGTTTGATGCTGTCCTCAACCTCACTACTACTGTTTGGTGGTCTGTACACAACTCCCACTAGCGTTTTCTGGCCTTTGGTATTCCGCAGCTCCACCCATACAGATTCCACAACATCCAGGCTAATGTCCTTCCTTACTATTGTGTTAATTTCCTCTTTAACCAGCAACGCTACCCGACCTCTTTTTCCTTTCTGTCTATTCTTCCTGAATGTTGAATACCCCTGGATGTTGAGTTCCCAGCCTCGGTCACTCTGGAGCGATGCCTCCATGATGCCAATGGTATCATATTCATTAATTGCTGCCTGTGTAGTTAATTCGTCCACCTTATTATGAATACTCCTCGCATTGAGGCACAGAGCCTTCAGGCTTGTCTTGTTAACACACTTTTCCCTTTTAGAATTTTGCTGCAATGTGGCCCTTTTTGATTTTTGCCTTGGGTTTCTCTGCCCTCCACTTTTACTTTTCTTCTTTCTATCTTTTGCTTCTGCCCCTATTTTACTTCCCTCTGTCTCCCTGCATAAATTCCCATCCCCCTGCCATATTAGTTTAACTCCTCCCCAACAGCACTAGCAAACACTCCCTCTAGGACATTGGTTCCGATCCTGCCCAGGTGCAGACCGTCCGGTTTGTACTGGTCCCACCTCCCCCAAAACCGGTTCCAATGTCCCAGTAATTTGAATCCCTCCCTTCTACACCACTCCTCTAGCCACATATTCATCTGAGCTATCCTGTGATTCCTGCTCTGACTAGCACGTGGCACTGGTAGCAATCCTGAAATTACTGCCTTTGAGGTCCTACTTTTTAATTTAACTCATAGCTCCCTAAATTCAGCTTGTAGGACCTTATCCCGTTTTTTACCTATATCGTTGGTACCGATATAGACCACGACAACTGGCTGTTCACCCTCCCTTTTCAAAATGTCCTGCACCCGCTCCGAGACATCCTTGACCCTTGCACCAGGGAGGCAACATACCAAGCTGGAGTCTCAATTGCAGCCGCAGAAACGTCTATCTATTCCCCTTACAATTGAATCCCTTATCACTCTAGCTCTCCCCTCCTGTGCAGCAGAGCCAGCCACAGTGCCATGGACTTGGCTGCTGCTGCTCTCCCCTGATGAGTCATCCCCCTCAATAGTACCCAAAGCGATGTATCTGTTTTGCAGGGGCATGACCGCAGGGGCCCCCTGCACTACCTTCCTTCCACTGCTCTTCCTGTTGGCCACCCATCCCCTATCAGGGTGTGTACACTTTACCTGCGGTGTGGTCAACTCACGAAACGTCATTCACGTCATTCTCAGCATCGTGGATACTCCAGAGTAAATCCACCTGCAGCTCCAGTGCCGCAATGCAGTCTGTCAGGTGCTGCAGGTGGATACACTTCCCACACAAGTAGTTGTGTGGGAAGTATATCTGCCTGCTTATCTGTAATGTTGACCTGAATCACTGTCCAGCTGGATATCGTGTGGCATTGGTCTGTGAGATTAAAAATTTACATTATGAAATTGTGGAGGCAAACCCATACCCTACCAACCTGTGGTACAATTCAGAGAACCATGTGCCCAACATGCACTCATGAGTGCTGTCACGACAAAACTTGGCTGATATAATATAAAAATGATGGAATCAATTATTAAGGATGTCATAGCAGCGCATTTGGAAAGAGGTGACATGATAGGTCCAAGTCAGCATGGATTTGTGAAAGGGAAATCATGCTTGACAAATCTTCTGGAATTTTTTGAGGATGTTTCCAGTAGAGTGTACATGGGAGAACCAGTTGATGTGGTATATTTGGACTTTCAGAAGGCTTTCGACAAGGTCCCACACAAGAGATTAATGTGCAATGTTAAAGCACATGGGATTGGGGGTAATGTGCTGACATGGATTGAGAACTGGTTGTCAGACAGGAAGCAAAGAGTAGAAGTAAATGGGTACTTTTCAGAATGGCAGGCAGTGACTAGTGGGATACCGCAAGGTTCTGTGCTGGGGCCCCAGCTGTTTACATTGTACATTAATGATTTGGACGAAGGGATTAAATGTAGTATCTCCAAATTTGCGGATGACACTAAGTTGGCTGGCAGTGTGAGCTGCGAGGAGGATGCTATGAGGCTGCAGAGTGACTTGGATAGGTTAGGTGTGTGGGCAAATGCATGGCAGATGAAGTATAATGTGGATAAATGTGAGGTTATCCACTTTGGTGGTAAAAACAGAGAGACAGACTATTATCTGAATGGTGACAGATTAGGAAAAGGGGAGGTGCAACGAGACCTGGGTGTCATGGTACATCAGTCATTGAAGGTAGGCATGCAGGTACAGCAGGCGGTTAAGAAAGCAAATGGTATGTTGGCCTTCATAGCGAGGGGATTTGAGTACAGGGGCAGGGAGGTGTTGCTACAGTTGTACAGGACCTTGGTGAGGCCACACCTGGAGTATTGTGTACAGTTTTGGTCTCCTAACTTGAGGAAGGACATTCTTGCTATTGAGGGAGTGCAGCGAAGGTTCACCAGACTGATTCCCAGGATGGCGGGACTGACATACCAAGAAAGACTGGATCAACTGGGCTTGTATTCACTGGAGTTCAGAAGAATGAGAGGGGATCTCATAGAAACGTTTAAAATTCTGACGGGTTTAGACAGGTTAGATGCAGGAAGAATGTTCCCAATGTTGGGGAAGTCCAGAACCAGGGGTCACAGTCTAAGGATAAGGGGTAAGCCATTTAAGACCGAGATGAGGAGAAACTTCTTCACCCAGAGAGTGGTGAACCTGTGGAATTCTCTACCACAGAAAGTTGTTGAGGCCAATTCACTAAATATATTCAAAAAGGAGTTAGATGAGGTCCTTACTACTAGGGGGATCAAGGGGTATGGCGAGAAAGCAGGAATGGGGTACTGAGGTTGCATGTTCAGCCACGAACTCATTGAATGACGGTGCAGGCTCGAAGGGCCGAATGGCCTACTCCTGCACATATTTTTTATGTTTCTATGTTTCTATGTAAAAAAGCAATTCCATGGCACGATAAAAAGAAAACCAATTTCAAGGAGGAAGTACCTTCCCAATGATGGATAGGCTTTGAGGGATCAGAAGATGAGCCATTCGTTGCAGAGTAACCAGCCTTTGTGTACTCTTGTAGCCAAGGTGTTGATGTGTCTGGTCCAATTCAGCTCATGGTCTGTGGTGTTGGTGGTTAGAGACATATTGCCATACTTGCCTCCTCTGCAGCATGATTACCCGTCTTCGGCACTAAAAGGTCTGACATTTCTCCATTACACAATTCACCAGTATTTGGGAATCTCACAGGAAAAAGGAGCTTTTCAAAGTTGCTGCTCAGTGTTTCTGAGAAATTTTTCACCTCTTTAGCTGGATTATCAACATTTGCATAATTTGTACCAATTAAGTGACTCATTAACTGAGAAATGTTACAGGATTTATTCCTATAATCGCACCATGAATGGCTTTTTTTGTCGCTCCCACAAATAAATTTGTGTTGCATCGTTACCTCTGGTGTCCCCCAAGGAGCTATCCTTGGCCCCCTCCTATTTCTCATCTACATGTTGCCCCTTGATGACATCATCCAGAAACACAGCGTCAGTTTCCACCTGTACTCTGATGACATCCATCTCAACCTCACTATCAGTTCTCTCGACCCGTCCACGGTCTCTAAATTGTCAGATTGCTTGTCCGACATCCAGTTCTGGATGAGCAGAAATTTTCTCAAATTGAATATTGGGAAGGCCGAAGCTATTCTTTTCAGACCCCACCACAAACTCCATTCCCTAGACACTGACTCCATCCCCCTCCCCAGCTCCTGTCTGAGGCTGAACTAGATTGTTCGCAACCTTGGTGCTATATTTGACCCTGAAATGAACTTTCGGCCACATATCCGCAGCATAACTAAGACCGCCTATTTCCACCTCCGTAACATCGCCCGTCTCTGCCCTTGCCTCAGCCTTTCCGCTGCTGAAGCCCTCACCATGCCTTTGTTACCTCTAGACTTGACTATTCCAACGCACTCCTGGCTGGCCTCCCACATTCTACCTTACGTAAACTAGAGGTGTTCCAAAACTCGGCTGCCCGTGTCCGAACTCGCACCAAGTCCCACTCACCCATCATCCCTGTGCTCGCTGACCTACTATGCCTTCCAGTTAAGCAATGCCTAATTTTATGATTCTCATCCTTATTTTCAAGTCCCTCCATAGCCTCACCCCACCCTATCTTTGTAATCTCCTCCAGCCCCACAACCCTGCAGAAATGTCTGTGCTCCTCTAATTCTGCCCTCCTGAGCATCCCTGATTATAATTGCTCAACCAATTGTGGACGTGCCTTCTGTTGCCTAGGCCCCAAGCTCTGGAACTCCCGGCCAAAACCTCCCCGCCTATCTACCTCTCTTTCCACCTTGAAGATGCTCCTTGAAACACACCTCTTTGACCAAGCTTTTGATCACCTGCACTAATTTCTACTTATGCGGATCGGTGTCAAATCTTTCGCGCATAATACTTCTGTGAAGCGCCTTGGAACGTTTCACTACGTTAAAGGTTCTATATAAATACAAGTTGTTGTTCAATGAGATTGCATGTTTGAAAACAGCACGTATCTGCCACTTTTTAGCAGGTTTTAATTCATGGGAAAAAAGGGCATTAAACACTTTTTTTGAGAACAGAAGAAAATATGACCCTAAGTTACGTAATTTGGTTATACTTACATTATCTATGAGTCATAGATTACATCCCCCCAAATTTACTTTTGTCTCATGGAAATAAATTGTGGGCAGAATTTTAAATTCCACTATTCCACAGGAAAAGCTTTTGTCACACATAATCCGAGAGAGGGGGTTTGATCCCAAATAGTACACATAATATTTCTATTTACTTGGGGGTAAACATTACTCTAATATTTAAACTTAATATATGAAGGGTTTGATTAAAAGGGTTTGATTTTAGCTTCACGTTGCCAATTAGAAATTAGTATAGAGATTTCACCGCTATTCCTTACCAGCAGAGGTTCTTACAGATTTGTGTCATTTTTGAATGGCAATAATGAAGAGGTCATCAATCTGGATTTTCCAGCCATCGTTTCAATGCCTGGAGAATCGGAAGTGCACAAACTGAATGTGCTAACCTCCGTGCCTGATTCTCCAATCTGTGCTGCAATCATGTGAGACTCTATGCTGAGAGCAGAGCTTTCCTCTGAAAATCTGGCAATGTAAGAGACGGTTGAAGGCTGTGATTGGGGATTTGTAAGTTTATAAGATGGATGAGATAAGGTGCGCTAAATGGCCGTCCTCATCAGTATTTACCTTGTGATTCTGGATTCTTACCTCTTTTCATGAAGGTCAAATTCAAGCTTGGACTCAAAGATTCCAAATGCTTTTGTTACAGTCGATTTAAGGTCTTTGGACACCTAAGTAAACAATAAGATGTAGGTTTCCAATAAAAGTATGTTCTACATAACAAAACTACTCAGAACTTTAACAAAAGCAAAATACTACGGATGCTGGAAAACCGAAATATAAACAAAGTATTGGAAATGCTCAGCAGGTCAGGCAACATCTGTGCAGAAAGAAACAAAGTTAACATTTCAAAAAGTAATCGACCTGAAATGTTCACTCTGTTTCTCTCTCCACAAATGCTGCCTGACCTGCTGAGTATTCCAGCACTTTCTGTATTTACTCAGTCTTTCCCCAACCAACATCCATATCACCTGACTGACACTCAAACTCTTCCTGTCAGGTAACATGAAATGCAAATATTAGCTGACATTCTGAACCAGTGGCCTTCCGCAGTCGACAATCTAATGCTTTACTATAATAGAACAGAGTGTCGAAATGCACTGTGGTTTTTCAGCGCCAGCGACCTCTGGACTCCGCCCCCGACACTTCTCGCACATGCGCAGACTCCTCGGACCCGGAACTGGAACCGGAAGTGGGGCCCTGACGAGTCCGCATGTAGTCTGCTGCTGAAACATTGCTTCCAGCCTTTGCATTATTGCAGGCTTCTGTGGGAGAGAAAACATCGGAGCTAGTGGGAGAGAGAGGGCGGGGGAGAGAGGCGACAGGTGGTGGGGGGGAGAGGCGCCGAGTAAGGGGAGAGCGAGAGACACGGGGGGGGGAGACAGGGACGGGGGGAGAGCGAGACATGTGTGGGGGGAAGAGCAAGACACGGGGGAGAGAGAGCGACACGGGGGGGGAGAGAGCGGCACGGGGGGGGGAGAGAGCGGCACGGGGGGGAGGGAGAGAGACACGGGGGGAGGAGAGAGAGAGACACGGGGGGAGGAGAGAGAGAGACATGGGGGGGAGAGAGAGACACGGGGGGGGAGACAGGGACGGGGGGAGAGCGAGACATGTGTGGGGGGAAGAGCAAGACACGGGGGAGAGAGAGCGACACGGGGGGGGGGGAGAGAGCGACACGGGGGGGAGGGAGAGAAAGAGACACGGGGGGAGGAGAGAGAGAGACACGGGGGGAGGAGAGAGAGAGACACGGGGGGAGGAGAGAGAGAGACATGGGGGGGAGAGAGAGACACGGGGGGGAGAGAGAGACACGGGCGGGGGGAGGAGCGAGACACGGGGGGAGAGAGAGCGACACGGGGGGGGAGAGAGAGAGACACGGGGGGAGGAGAGAGCGAGACATGGGGGGGAGAGAGAGACACGGTGGGGGGAGAGAGAGACACGGGGGGAGGAGAGAGAAAGACATGGGGGGGAGAGCGAGACACGGGGGGAGAGAGAGAGACATGGGGGGAGAGAGAGAGAGACATGGGAGAGAGAGAGAGAGAGACACGGAGGGGAGAAGAGAGCAAGAGACATGTGTGGGGGGAAGAGAGAGAGGGACACGGGGGTAAAAAGAGACGGGCGGGGGGAGGGAGAGACATGGGGGGGTGAGAGAGATGGGGAAGCGGGAAGGGGGATCGGAGGGAATTCAGGGAAGACGTATCACGTACTTCCAATCCCCTTTACACCACAGTGGATGAAATCCGGAAATCATGACACTGTCACTATTCACTCATAATCAATAAGCCTGTTAACAATCCGTGACCCACACACAATGCCCCATCTATGGCAGGGCGGGGGCGGCAAGATCATGCACCTGTACTGGGGTAAGGAACTTCGGCTTTGAGATGCATGCACTTCGGGTGGGACAGGAGTTTGGGAAGCTTTTGCTGGGAGTTCTATCCTCTCTGTGACTGCTTGCAGATGATTCTGAAGTCAAAATGGCTCGAATTACATTTTGCAAGGTCACTCAGAACTTGGGCTGGGCGGTTCCAATTACACACTCCAGAGAAACTTCTGAGTGTGGCTTATCCTCCAAGAGTACCATCAATAATCAGGTCATGTGATAATGGAGTGCCAATCAGTCAGAAGCACAGTGCAAATAAGCCTCTCCACAATAGAACCTGCAATGCAAAAATGTTTTACCAGGGTTCACAGACACAAATCTTTGAAGGTGGCAGGACAGGGAGAGCAAGATGTTAAAAAAGCATACTGGATCCTTTTACTTTATAAATAAAGGCATAGAGCACAAAAGCAAGGAGGTTATGCTAAACCTTTATAAAGCACGGGTTCAGCCTCAGTGAGGGTCCAATTCTGGGCAGCACACTTTAAGAAGGATGTTAAGGCCTTGGAGAGGGTGCAGAGGAGATTTACCAGAATGATTCCAGGGATGAGAGACTTTAGTTATGTGGAGAGACTGGAGTAGCTGGAATTGTGCTCCTTAAAGCAGAGAAGTTTAAGGAGAGATTTAATAGAGGTGTTCAAAATTATGAGCAATTTTAATAGAGTCGATAGGAAGAAACTGTTTCCACTGGCAGGGGGGTCGGTAACCAGAGGACACAGATTTACGATAATTGAGAAAAATCCTTGGAGGAAATGAAAAATAGTTTTATGCAACAAGTTATGATGATCTGGAATGCATTACCTGGAGGGGTGGTGGAAGCAGATTCAATAATAACTTTCAAAAGGGGATTGGATCTATATTGGAAAAAGAAAACACCTGCAGCGTTATGGGAAAAGAGCAGGGGAGTGGGGTTAATTGCATAGTTCTTTCAAAGAGCCGGCTTAGACATGATGGGCTGTATGGTTTTATGAAAATAATTTGTAATGAAATATATCAATTTAGTGATTAGGTTTTGACTGGTGTAAGTATTTAATCTGACCGATTTCTGATGTTCTACAAATCTGTACTGTCTCTATAATATGGTATGATTCAATTTTCCATGGAGTAGAAAAAAACTTCATGCATGAGTATATGATACTGGAGCAACAGAAGTCGAACTGTTGGGAATTCTCTCTTCTTTTGCTAACAGCGTCTGGAAATTGGGCAGACACAAAAACTGCCTGCCTCCAAATGGCTCAGCAAACTCTGGCACAGTCAAAATGTGTCAAACACATGGCAGAACTGGGTCCAACCCCAAAATCCAACGTGCCCACTCTAATCACACCCTAAATGCACTGCAAACATTGCAGACTTTTGATCCCAATCACATGCAAGTTATTTCTTTGCCTTGATGTCTGACAGAAACATAGAAACATAGAAAATAGGTGCAGGAGCAGGCCATTTGGCCCTTCAAGTCTGCACAACCATTTGCTAAGATCATAGCTGATCAATCCCTCAGTGCCCCTTTGCTGCTTTCTCTCCATACCCCTTGATCCCTTTAGCTGTAGGGGCCATATCTAACTCCCTCTTGAATATATCCAGTGAACTGGCATCTCTGCGGCAGGGAATTCCACAGGTTAACAACTCTCTGAGTGAAGAAGTTTCTCCTCATCTCGGTCCTAAATGGCCTGTCCCTTATCCTAAGACTATGTCCCCTGGTTCTGGACTTCCCCAACATCGGGAACATTCTTCCCGCATCTAACCTGTCCAGTCCCGTCAGAAGTTTATACGTTTCTACGAGATCCCCTCTCATCCTTCTAAACTCCAGTGAATACAGGCCCAGTCGATCCAGTCTCTCCTCATATGTCAGTCCTGCCATCCCGGGAATTAGTCTGATGAACCTTCACTGCACTCCCTCAATAGCAAGAATGTCCTTCCTCAGATTAGGAGACCAAAACTGAACACAATATTCCAGGTGAGACCTCGCCAAGGCCCTGTACAACTGCAGTAAGACCTTCCTGCTCCAAAACTCAAATCCCTTAGCTATGAAGGCCAACATGCCATTTGCCTTCTTCACCGCCTGCTGCACCTGTATGCCAGCTTTCAATGACTGATGAACCAAGACACCCAGGTCTCGTTGCACCTCCTTATTTCCTAATCTGCCACCATTCAGATAATATTCTGTCTTCGTGTTTTTGCCCCCAAAGTGGATAACCTCACATTTATCTACATTATACTGCATCTGCCATGCATTTGCTCACTCACCTAATCTGTCTAAGTCACCCTGCAGCCTCTTAGCATCCCCCTCACAGCTCACACTGCCACCCAGTTTAGTGTCATCTGCAAACTTGGAGATATTAAACTCAATTCCTTCATCTAAATCATTGATGTATATTGTAAAGAGCTGGGGTCCCAGCACTGGGCCCTGCGGCACTCCACTGGTCACTGCCTGCCCTTCTGAAAAGGACCCGTTTATCCTGACTCTCTGCTTCGTGTCTGCCAACCAGTTCTCTATCCACGTCAGTATGGTACCCCCAATACCATGTGCTTTGATTTTTCACACCAATCTCTTGTGTGGGACGCTGCCAAAAGCCTTTTAAAAGTCCAAATACACCACATCCACTGGTTCTCCCTTGTCCACTCTACTAATTACATCCTCAAAGAATTCCAGAAGATTGCCCTTTCATAAATCCATGCTGACTTGGACTGATCCTGTCACTGCTTTCCAAATGCGTTGCTATTTCATCCTTAATAATTGATTCCAACATTTTCCCAACCACTGATGTCAGGCTAACCGGTCTCTAATTACCCGCTTTCTCTCTCCCTCCCTTTTTAAAAAGTGGTGTTACATTAGCTACCCTCCAGTCCATAGGAACTGGTCCAGAGTCGATAGACTGTTGGAAAATGATCACCAATGCATCCACTATTTCTAGGGCGACTTCCTTAAGTACTCTGGGATGCAGACGATCAGGCCCCGGGGATTTATCGGCCTTCAATCCCATCAATTTCCCACCTAATAAGGATATCCTTCAGTTCCTCCTTCTCACTAGACCCTCGGTCCCCGAGTACTTTCGGAAGCTTATTTGTGTCTTCCTTCGTGAAGACAGAACCAAAGTATTTGTTCAATTGGTCTGCCATTTCTTTGTTCCCCATTATAATTTCACCTGAATCCGATTGCAAGGGACCTATGTTTGTCTTCACTAATCTTTTTCTCTTCACATATCTATAGAAGCTTTTGCAGTCAGTTTTTATGTTCCTGGCAAGCTTCTCATACTCTATTTTCCCCGTCTTAACTAAACCCTTTGTCCTCCTCGGCTGAATTCTAAATTTCTCCCAGTCTTCAGGTTTGCTGCTTTTTCTGGCCAAGTTATATGACTCTTCCTTGGATTTAACACTATCCTTAATTTCCCTTGTTAGCCACGGTTGAGCCACCTTCCCCATTTTATTTTTACTCCAGATAGGGATGTACAATTGCTGAAGTTCATCCATATGATCTTTAAATGTTTGCCATTGCCTATCCACTGTCAATCCTTTAAGTATCATTTGCCAGTCTACTCTAGCCAATTCACACCTCAAACCATCGAAGTTACCTTTCCTTAATTTCAGGACCCTAGTTTCTGAATTAACTGTGTCACTCTCCATCGTAATAAAGAATTCTACCATGTTATGGTCACTCTTCCCCAAGGGGTCTCGCACAACAAGATTGCTAATTAGTCCTTTCTCATTACACATCACCTAGTCTAGGATGGCCAGCTCCTGGTTGGTTCCTCGATATATTGGTCTTGAAAACCATCCCTAATACACTCCAGGAAATCCTCCTCCACCGCATTGCTACCAGTTCAGTTCGCCCAATCAATATGTAGATTAAAGTCACCCATGGTACCTGCTGTACCTTTATTGCATGCATCCCTTATTTCTTGTTTGATGTTGTCCCCAACCTTACTACTACTGTTTGGTGGTCTGTACACAACTCCCACTAGTGTTTTCTGCCCCTTGGTATTCCGCAGCTCCACCCATACCGATTCCACATCATCCAAGCTAATGTCCTTCCTTACTATTGCATTAATTTCCTCTTTAACCAGCAATGCTACCCCACCTCCTTTTCCTTTCTGTTTATCCTTCCTAAATGTTGAATACCCCTATTAGTAATTGCAATGTTTTCTCATTTCTATCAAGATATAAACAAAGGAAAGGACAGACACAGAATCACTTTGGGTGGAATTGATTGATCATAACAGAGGTAAACTATTATTGGAGGTATGCTCTAAACCTCCAGGCTATGGAAAAGCCTTGATCTGGAACTATGGGATGAGATAAGGATGGTGACTAGTCATTGTCCAACTATAGTAGTTGGAGATTTTATCTTACCAGAAAGTGATTGGGACAATAATGGGCTCAATCTTCCCCAGTTATCTGCACCATTTTTTTGGCGTGCACCGCTTTTTGGGAGTAAATTAAAATCTCCAAGTTTCCTCCAAGTTCCTGTGCCAGCGTAACTCAGTTAGGTAGGCTTATTTTAGGTTAGGATGTTTTTGCATCAGGTTTTTGTAACCTGATGTCTGCGCCAGTTTTTCAGATTTAAGCAAGTTTGGCCAACTTACATTTTTCCTAGGATGGCGTATGTGACCACTCCCAAAAAACTTTCTGGGCACTTAAGAAAAAGCAGCGCACATTAAAAAATTGTCGCAGAAAGATGCCATTGTTTTTAGGCGAAATTTTGGAGGGAGTCAAGAAGGCAAAGAATATGCATCATAAATCTTAATTGTTTCAAAGTCAAAAGGGAGAAAATGGAAGTCGAATGCAATTCTTTAATTTTTGATTTTTTCAAAGTCCCGTGGCACCACCGAACGTTTCTTCACCGGGCTCGAGGGTCGGAGCGATGGCCGGCAGAATCACTCCCTCGCCCGGACACAAAAGAAGCCCGGGGGTGCGGGTGGGGCGGGGTGGAAGCCGAACTGAACTGCCAGCCACTTACATAAGGGATGAAAATCCAGAGGCTATACAGCAGCTTCAAAAGAAGTTCGGAGGGCGGGGGGTGGCAGGGGGGTGGGTGGAATGGATCCTGAGCTCCTGTGTTTTGGTGAGGGAGCGATTCTGCCGGCCGACGCTCCAACCTTTTATTTGAAGGAATTCAGTGAGTCTGCATCCACCACATGAAACAGCAGCTTGTTCCAGAGGTCTACTATTCTCTGTGAAAAGAACCAGCTCCTGACATCTAACCTAGATCTAGCCCTATACAACTTAAATTTGTGCCCCCTGCTCCTGTATAACCTATTTAATTGATATAAATGGTCAGCTGGAACACTATCTATTCCCTTCATTATCTTGTAAACCTTAATGATATCCCCCTTAATTCTACGCTTAAGTCTAAGGAAAAGAGTCCCAACTCTTTTAACCTATCCTGATAACTAAGATGCTTTAGAACATAAGAACATAAGAATTAGGAACAGGAGTAGGCCATCTAGCCCCTCGAGCCTGCTCCGCCATTCAACAAGATCATGGCTGATCTGGCCGTGGACTCAGTGTAAAGTCCTGTCCCCTCAGTACAGATTCACACGAGGCATGTAGTGAAGTCAAGGTCACTCTGGACCTGCACCTTTATTTCACAGCTCTGGAATGCTGCACTTGCCTGAGACCTGTCCTTATATACCTGTCTCTTGCAAGTGCACCCCTGGTGGTAAGGTATGCTGGTGGTTACAGGTCATATCTTATTACAGTCATGTATAGCATGTTAGGATACAGTTATATATAATAATGTAAGATACATGACCACCCTCCCCCAAGGTCTTATTGTCTTTATAGGTTCAGTCTCTCAGGTGGTCTACGCTCTCGCGTGGAGCGGCTGAGTTGTGGTTCAGTTGTTTGCCTTGGTGTCTGTTTTTCTTTGGGTGTGGTTGCTGGTACCTCGCCTGTGCTGTCTGTTTCGATTGGTGTGATTGTTGTTGACTCGCCTGGGCTGTCTGTTGGGATTGCCCTTTCCTCAGGTTGTTCCCTCTGTCTGTCCACCAGGTGTGGTGCGAGTTCCACATTGTAGTCTGCCTCTGGTTCCACAGTGTTGTTGGTAAATCTGCTTTTGACTTGGTCTACATGCCTCCGGCAGATTTTGCCATTATCCATTTGTACTACCAGTAGCCTGTTTCCTTCCTTGCCCGTTACTGTCCTTGCAAGCCATTTGGGATCCCTGCCATAGTTTAGTACAAACACTTTGTCCCCTATCTCATTCCATCTCCCCCTCGAATTTCTGTCATGGTACTCAGTCAGCTTACGGCGCTTTGCCTCAACGATTTTGTGCATGTCTGGGAGGATTAATGAGAGCCTTGTTTTTAAAGTCCTTTTCATCAACAGTTGCGCGGGGTGATCCCAGTCAATGAGTGCGGACGAGATCTGTATGCCAGCAGCAGTCGCGACAGGTGACCCTGCAGCGTGGGACATTGGATTTTAAGCATGCCTTGTTTAATGATTTGCACTGCTCTCTCCGCCTGGCCGTTGGAGGCCGGCTTGAATGGTGCCGTCTTGACATGATTTATGCCGTGGTCAATTATAAAGTCTTGGAATTCTGCGCTGGTGAAGCACGGACCATTGTCACTGACCAATATGTCAGGGATTCCGTGCGTTGCAAACATGGTTGCGAGGCTCTCCACAGTGGAGAAGGTTGTGCTCGAGTTTAAAATGGTGCATTCGATCCACTTTGAAAATGCATCTACAACTACGAGGAACATTTTGCCCATGAATGGGCCTGCATAGTCTACGTGCACCCGCGACCACGGTTTGGTAGGCCAGGGCCAGGGGCTCAGTGGAGCCTCCCTGGGGGCATTGCTGAGTTGGGCACAAATGGTGCACCTTCGGACGCAGAGCTCCAAGTCCGCGTCAATACCAGGCCACCAGACGTGGGATCTGGCTATGGCCTTCATGAGAACGATCCCCGGGTGCTTGCGGTGGAGCTCCCGGACAAATGCCTCTCTGCCTCGCAGAGGCATGACTACTCGGCTGTCCCACATCAGGCAGTCTGCTTGTAGTGATAGCTCATGCATGCGCCTGTGAAAGGGTTTTAATTCCTCGGGGCAGGCATCGCGAGCCTCTGCCTTGTCACCGGTTAGGACACATCTTTTTACGAAGGATAATGTGGGCTCGCTGGCCGTCCAGGCTCTGATTTGGTGAGCCATCATGGGCGAACCTGTGGACTTAAAGGCATTGATTGCCATGACTATCTCACAGTCCTGTTCGTCAGACCCTTCCGTGGTCGCCAGGGGTAGCCTGCTGAGCGCATCGGCACAGTTGTCTGTGCCTGGTCTGTGCATTATGGTATAGTCTGTACCTGGTCTGTGCCTTATGGTATAGTCGTAGGATGCCAGCATGAGTGCCCACCGTTGAATTCGCGCCGAGGCATTGGCGTTTATTGCCTTGCTCTCAGATAGGAGAGATGTGAGGGGCTTGTGGTCGGTTTCTAATGCGAACTTGGCCCTGAAAAGGTATTGGTGCATCTTTTTGACACTGTACACGCATGCGAGTGCCTCCTTCTCTACCATTCCGTACCTGCGCTCCGCCCACGAAAGTGACCTGGAGGCATAAGCTGTGGGTTGTAATTTGCCCGCACTATTGACATGTTGCAAAATGCACCCGACCCCATACGCAGTCTCTCAGGTGGTCTACGCTCTCGCGTGGAGCGGCTGAGTTGTGGTTCAGTTGTTTGCCTTGGTGTCTGTTTTTCTTTGGGTGTGGTTGCTGGTACCTCGCCTGTGCTGTCTGTTTCAATTGGTGTGATTGTTGTTGACTCGCCTGGGCTGTCTGTTGGGATTGCCCTTTCCTCAGGTTGTTCCCTCTGTCTGTCCACCAGGTGTGGTGCGAGTTCCACATTGTAGTCTGCCTCTGGTTCCACAGTATTGTTGGTAAATCTGCTTTTGACTTGGTCTACATGCCTCCGGCAGGTTTTGCCATTGTCCATTTGTACTACTAGTAGCCTGTTTCCTTCCTTGCCTGTTACTGTCCCTGCAAGCCATTTGGGACCCCTGCCATAGTTTAGTACAAACACTTTGTCCCCTATCTCATTCTATCTCCCCCTCGAATTTCTGTCATGGTACTCAGTCAGCTTACGGCGCTTTGCCTCAATGATTTTGTGCATGTCTGGGAGGATTAATGAGAGCCTTGTTTTTAAAGTACTTTTCATCAACAGTTGCGCGGGGGGATCCCAGTCAATGAGTGCGGACGAGATCTGTATGCCAGCAGCAGTCGCGACAGGCGACCCTGCAGCGTGGGACCTTGGATTTTAAGCATGCCTTGTTTAATGATTTGCACTGCTCTCTCCGCCTGGCCGTTGGAGGCCGGTTTGAACGGTGCCGTCTTTACGTGATTTATGCCGTGGTCAATTATAAAGTCTTGGAATTCTGCGCTGGTGAAGCATGGATCATTGTCACTGACCAATATGTCCGGGATTCCATGCGTTGCAAACATGGTTGCGAGGCTCTCCACAGTGGTAGAGGTTGTGCTCGAGTTTAAAATGGTGCATTCGATCCACTTTGTAAATGCATCTACAACTACGAGGAACATTTTGCCCATGAATGGGCCCGCATAGTCTACGTGCACCCGCGACCACGGTTTGGTAGGCCAGGGCCAGGGGCTCAGTGGAGCCTCCCTGGGGGCATTGCTGAGTTGGGCACAAATGGTGCACCTTCGGACGCAGAGCTCCAAGTCCGAGTCAATACCAGGCCACCAGACGTGGGATCTGGCTATGGCCTTCATGAAAACGATCCCCGGGTGCTTGCAGTGGAGCTCCCGGACAAATGCCTCTCTGCCTCGCAGAGGCATGACTACTCGGCTGCCCCACATCAGGCAGTCTGCTTGTAGTGATAGCTCATGCATGCGCCTGTGAAAGGGTTTTAATTCCTCGGGGCAGGCATCGCGAGCCTCTGCCTTGTCACCGGTTAGGACACATCTTTTTACTAAGGATAACGTGGGCTCGCTGGCCGTCCAGGCTCTGATTTGGCGAGCCATCATGGGCGAACCTGTGGACTCAAAGGCATTGATTGCCATGACTATCTCACAGTCCTGTTCGTCAGACCCTTCCGTGGTCGCCAGGGGTAGCCTACTGAGCGCGTCGGCACAGTTGTCTGTGCCTGGTCTGTGCCTTATGGTGTAATCGTAAGACGCCAGCATGAGTGCCCACCGTTGAATTCGCGCCAAGGCGTTGGTGTTTATTGCTTTGCTCTCGGATAGAAGGGACGTGAGGGGCTTGTGGTTGGTTTCTAACGTGAACTTGGCCCCGAAAAGGTATTGGTGCATCTTTTTGACACCGTACACGCACGCGATCGCCTCCTTCTCTACCATTCTGTACCCGCGCTCCGCCCGCGAATGTGACCAGGAGGCATAAGCTATGGGTTGTAATTTGCCCGCACTATTGACATGTTGCAAAACGCACCCGACCCCATACGCTGACGCATCGCATGTGAGAACTAGCTTTTTACCTGGGTCAAAGAAAGTCAAAACACTGTTGGAACACAGAAGTTTGCGTGCCTTATTGAAGGCGCGTTCCTGGGCGTCCCCACAAAACCAATCGCACCACTTCCTGAGTAGCACGTGGAGAGGCTCCAGCAACGTGCTTAAGTTCTACATAAAGTTCCCAAAGTAATTGAATAGCCCGAGAAAGGCGCGCAGTTCTGAGACATTCCGGGGCCTGGGTGCCAGGCGAATTGCTTCTGTTTTGGACTCTGTTGGGCGGATTCCATCAGCGGCAATCCTTCTGCCCAAAAATTCAACCTCGGGTGCGAGAAACAGGCACTTGGATTTCTTGACTCGTCGGCCTACCCGATCCAACCGCTTTAGTACTTCCTCCAAATTACGGAGATGGGAGTCAGTGTCCCTGCCCATAATAAGTATGTCGTCTTGAAATACAACCATCCCCGGGATGGACTTGAGCAGACTCTCCATGTTGCGCTGGAATATGGCAGCTGCCAACCTGATGCCGAATGGGCATCGATTGTACATGAAAAGGCCTCGATGTGTGTTGATGGTGGTGAGTAGCTTGGATTCCTCGGTCAATTCTTGCGTCATATAATTTTGAGAAAAGTTTACCTCCAGCCAATGTGGCAAATAAGTCCTCCGCTCTGGGCAGCGGGTACTGGTCCTGTAGGGAGACTCTGTTTATGGTAGATTTGTAGTCCCCACAGATTCGTACAGATCCATCAGACTTCATGACTGGAACGATGGGACTTGCCCAGTCGCTAAATTCCACAGGTGATATAATGCCTTTCCGCAGAAGCCTGTCTAGTTCGTGTTCAATCTTTTCCCTCATCACATAGGGTATACCTCTGGCCTTGTGATGGACCGGTCTAGCATCCTGTGTGATGTAGATTTTGAATTTGGCCCCTTTGAAAGTGCCCACACCTGGCTGAAAGAGATGTTCAAATCGCTTTATAACTGTTGAGCAGGAGGTCTGTTCCTCTAATGACATGGCATGGACATCATCCCATTTCCAGTTTAGTTTTGCCAGCCAGCTTCTCCCCAGCAGTGCTGGGGGGTCTCCGGGGACAATCCACAGGGGAAGTCGGTTCACTGTCCCTTTTTTGTGTGACAGAGAGCATGGCGCTGCCGAGGACTGGTACGATTTCTTTGGTATAGGTCCTTAGTGTGGTGTCGACCCTTGTGAGTTTTGGTCTGTCTCTTTTATGCAGCCGCAGTTGTTCAAATTGTTGAGCGCCCATGAGAGATTGACTCGCTCCCGTATCCAGCTCCATGTTGACAGATATCCCGTTGAGTAGGACCCTCATCATTATAGGAGGCATCCTGTTGTAGGAGCAGCGGCCATTGATCGTGTTGACCCGCTGTACACCGGTGTCCCGGGTACTGTCCCCACCATTTTCTGGTCCGCTTTCCGACCCATCCGAATCGTATACCAGCCGAGCTGCCATTTTTTTGCACATGCGGGCCAGATGCCCTCTATTTTCACAATTTCTGCAAACAGCCTGCTGAAATTGACATCCCCTTGACGAGCGCCCACCCCCACACCTCCAGCACAGATCTGTTCCATTGTTCAAAGTGTTCCCAAAGAATGAGCTGCGTCTGGCTGATCTCTCTTAAGCTTCTCTCAGTTTGTAGTTGATTGCTCGCATTGTGGGTTGATGAGGTGTGAACAGCCGTTCCTGTGGCACTTGATGGCTTCTGCCTGCTGTCGAGAGCCTGTTCTCCCGGTTTTGTCTGTGTGTGGGAGTAGCAGCTTGTTTAGTGCTGTGAACTTCTTGTTCCGATATTTCGTTAGTTGTCGTACCTGCATTGTAAATCAACCTCGTTTCTTCTTCCCCTACCAAGAATGTCTGTGCAACCAGTGCTGCTGCCTCTAAGTTCAGGTTCTTGGTCTCTATGAGCTTTCAGAATATGCCTGTGTGGCCTATTCCTTCAATGAAAAAGTCTCTCAGCATTTCTCTCCTCAGTTCATCGGAGAACTCACATAAACTAGCCAACCTCCGAAGTTCTGCCACGAAGTCGGTTATGCTCTGACCCACACAGCGTCTGTAGTTGTAGAACCTGTGTCTGGCCATGTGTCGGCTGCTCGCTGGCTTCAGGTGGTCTCTTACCAGTGTGCTCAATTCTTCAAACGACTTGCTTGCTGGTTTCTCGGGTGCCAACAGATCCTTCATTAAAGCGTATGTTTTCGAGCCACAGCTGGTCAAGAGATGGGTTCCTCTCTTGTCTGCCTTATCGTCACCTAACCAGTCTTTGGTTACAAAGCTTTGCTGGAGCCTTTCTATAAAGTCCTCCCAATTGTCTCCCGCATTGTACTTTTCATCTGATCCGTTGTTCGCCATTCTGTGGATTCTGTAATCCCGTAACTCGTCGCCACTGTAAAGTCCTGTCCCCTCAGTACAGATTCACAAAAGGCATGTAGTGAAGTCAAGGTCACTCTGGACCTGCACCTTTATTTCACAGCTCTGGAATGCTGCACTTGCCTGAGACCTGTCCTTATATACTTGTCTCTTGTAAGTGCACCCCTGGTGGTAAGGTATGCTGGTGGTTACAGGTCATATCTTATTACAGTCATGTATAGCATGTTAGGATACAGTTATATATAATAATGGAAGATACATGATACTCCCCTCCCCTTGCTGTCACTTATCTTACCCTTATGCATCCATCCACCCCCATTGTTCCCCCAAAGGTGGTGCCGAGTGTTCAGAGACACCTCACCCTCAACTAATTCTCCTTCTCCTCTTCTCTTTCGCCATCCTCTCTTCCTATCTATTTCCCTCAAACAGGCTTTGTTTGCTTTCAAAATTCAACTTGTTTTATAAATAAAATAAAATTAAAATAGGACAGGAACCATCTGTGCTTCTCGCTCTCTCCGTCTCATATGTGTTTGAAATTAAAATTACCACGAGAGAGCTGGCCATCCTAGACTGGGTGATGTGTAATGAGAGAGGATTAATTAGCAATCTTGTTGTGAGAGGCTCCTTGGGGAAGAGTGACCATAATATGGTAGAATTCTTTATTAAGATGGAGAGTGACACAGTTAATTCAGAGACTAGGGGTTCTGAACTTAAAGAAAGGTAACTTTGATGGTATGAGACGTGAATTGGCTTGGATAGATTGGTGAATGATACTTAAAGGGTTAACGGTGGATAGGCAAAGGCAGACTTTTAAAGATCACATGAATGAACTTCAAAAATTGTACATCCCTCTCTGGAGTAAAAATAAAATGGGGGAGGTGGCTCAACTGTGGCTAACAAGGGAAATTAGTGTTAGTGTTAAATCCAAGGAAGAGGCATTTAAATTGGCCAGAAAAAGCAGCAAACCTGAGGACTGGGAGAAATTTAGAATCTAGCAGAGGAGAATAAAGTATTTAATTCGGAGGGGGAAAATAGAGTATGAGAGGAAGCTTGTTGGGAGCATAAAAACTGACTGCAAAAGCTTCAATAGATATGTGAAGAGAAAGAGATTAGTGAAGACAAACATAGGTCCTTTGCAGTCAGAATCAGGTGAATTTATAATGGGGAACAGAGAAACGGCAGACCAATTGAACAAATACTTTGGTTCTGTCTTCACGAAGGAAGACACAAATAACCTTCCGGAAATACTAAGGGACCGAGGGTCTAGCGAGAAGGAGGAACTGAAGGAAATCCTTATTAGTCACGAAATTGTGTTAGGGAAATTGATGGGATTGAAGGCTGATAAATCCCCAGGGCCTGATAGTCTGCATCCCAGAGTACTTAAGGAAGTGGCCATAGAAATAGTGGATGCATTGATGATCATTTTCCAACAGTCTATCAACTCTGGATCAGTTCATATGGACTGGAGGGTAGCTAATGTAACATCACTTTTCAAAAAAGGAGGGAGAGAGAAAACGGGGAATTAGCCTGACATCGGTAGTGGGGAAAATGTTGGAATCAATTATTAAAGATGAAATAGTAGCACATTTGGAATGCAGTGACAGAATCGGTTCAAGTCAGCGTGGTTTTATGAAAGAGAAATCATGCTTGACAAATCTTCTAGAATTTTGGGGGGATGTAACCAGTAGAGTGGACAAGGAAGAACCAGTGGATGTGATGTATTTGGACTTTCAAAAGGATTTTGACAAGGTCCCACACAAGAGATTAGTGTGCAAAATTAAAGCACATTGTATTGGGGATAATGTATAGATGTGGATAGAGAACTGGTTGGCAGACAGGAAGCAAAGAGTAGGAATAAACGGTCCTTTTCAGAATGGCAGTCAGTCGCCAGTGGGGTACCGTAAGGTTCAGTGCTGTGACCCCAGCTATTTACAATATACATTAATGATTTAGACGAAGGAATTGAATGTAATATCTCCAGATTTGCAGACGACACTAAGCTGGGTGGCGGTGTGAGCTGTGAGGAGGATGTTAAGAGGCTGCAGGGTGACTTGGACAGGTAAGGTGAGTGGGCAAATGCATGGCAGATGCAGTATAATGTGGATAAATGTGAGGTTATCCACTTTGGTGGCAAAAGCGTGAAGGCAGACTATTTTCTCAATGGCGGCAAATTAGGAAAAGGGGAGGTGCAACGGGACCTGGGTGTCATGGTACATCAGTCATTGAAAGTTGGCATGCAGGTACAGCAGGCGGTGAAGAAGGCAAATGGCATGTTGGCCTTCATAGCTTGGGGATTTGACTATAGGAGCAGGGAGGTCTTACTGCAGTTGTACAGGGCCTTGGTGAGGCCTCAGCTGGAATATTGTGTTCAGTTTTGGTCTCCTAATCTGAGGAAGGACATTCTTACTATTGAGGGAGAGCAGCGAAGGTTCACCAGACTGATTCCCGGGATGGCAGGACTGACATATGAGGAGAGACTGGATCAACTGGGCCTGTATTCACTGGAGTTTAGAAGAATGAGAGGGGATCTCATCGAAACATGTAAAATTCTGACAGGACTGGACAGGTTAGATGCAGGAAGAATGTTTCCAATGTTGGGGAAGTCCAGAACCAGGGGTCACAGTCTAAGGATAAGGGGTAAGCCATTTAGGACCGAGATGAGGAGAAACTTCTTCACTCAGAGAGTTGTGAACCTGTGGAATTCTCTACCGCAGAGAGTTGTTGATGCCAGTTCGTTAGATATATTCAAGAGGGAGTTAGATATGGCCCTTATGGCTAAAGGGATCAAGAGGTATGGAGAGAAAGCAGGAAAAGGTTACTGAGGTGAATGATCAGCCATGATCTTATTGAATGGTGGTGCAGGCTTGAAGGTCCAAATGACCTACTCCTGCACCTATTTTCTATGTTTCTATGTTTACTGGGGGAAACATTAATCTAATTATGACTTCAACGGAAAGTAAAATTGAGCAGGTTGTAAACTGTTGGCCGATTTGATCCCGTCAGTTCCTCTCTGGCGGGGGTTCTGTTAAAATGACCCTCACTAAGGGCGTTCTTCACCCTCACTGGGCAGATTTGCTGCTGTGACTGGTGCTCCAGAGGCATTTTTGCTGCTGAAGTATTGGTGGGGGGGAGACGGGGGGGGGGAGGGGGGGTTAAGACTGGTGTGCGAGGGCTGGTTCCACTGCTCACTGGGAGTCCTGTGCCACTTTTGGAAGTTTCAGTGGAGGGGGTCTAGTGGTGTGCCAGGAGCTGTTACGATGCTCTGTATAATGCGGGGGTGGGGCGGGGTAGGGGAGGAGCCGGTTTGGAGAGCCGGGCATGGAGGCGTTTTGTTGCTCAGTGGGATGGATTGTGGATGTTAATTATTTACCAGTGGCCATTGGTTGTGCTCGGATGATCTGATACTGAGTTATTATTGGGATTGGCCTTGGGAAAAGTAAAGAGATGTGATAAGCAGGAACGGTGTTTTTGAAAGCTGACTGTTATATTAACAGTTCAACATAGACATGAGGATTTTTAAAGAGGACTTCAAGAATGGGCCACTGATGGTGCACAGATTATCACTGGGGTGGTGGTGAGGGGACATTTAATACTAGGAGATCAGAGGTCCTCAGACAATTGATATATCAGGGCCCAAAGTTTTGCTCAACATGAGTGTGAGGCAGCTGAAACTAATCTTTATTAACAGCAGGATGAAAATATTTTATAAATGGTGGGGTAAGGGCTGGAAAGTCGTGAATTGCAAACAAATTCACTGACATTACTATTTTGCCTCAGTTTTACATTGCAGAGCAGGAATTATTACATGACTTTTACAATACAGTCAGTCCTGCTGTATGAGACTCCAGGGTGGGTGAGTGTGACAGGCAAGGTGTGACACGCTGGACATTAACAATTAACTGGTATTACATGTAGTATGAGGGATTTGCCCAAAGGGACAAGATTATCAAGAATATTTTTAATGAAGCACGCACTCCATCTACTTAATTTTACATATATATTAGATAGGTAGATCAATATTCAGTTCAGTAAATAGTAGTGCAGACATGCTGTGACAATGTCACCAAAGGAATCGCCTTGGGTTGTGTTTGCTCCTTAATACTGATATCGATGGAATTTCAGTGAACATCAGCAGCAACAACTTGCATTTATATAGTGCCTTTAATGTAGAAGAGCTTCCCAAGATGCTTCACAAATAGGCATAATGGGCCAGAATTTGCTGCCAATAGATATAACAGCGAGTTTAATAGCGCTCGCCATTATTAATGTGTAAATGACTCAGCAACTTGTGGCGGGAAAGCGAAACCCCATGAATTACGAATCATCACAAGTTGCTGGATGATTTGCGCCACTCCACTGTTAGCTTCAGGAAAATATCAGCTCGTCCTCAACCTCACTGTGAGTTTCACAAAGTTGCTGCATTTGCACATTAATTGCAGAAAGCTAGGGCTGATACTTAACAGCATAAGTTACATTTTAATGACAAGATTTATGTTCCTACATTGCCACACAACTTTTCTAGCCCAGAAAGGGAACAATTGGAATTATGGAATCTTAGTCCTACAGGTTGTAAATGATTGCTACAGATTTTTAAATAGTTTTAATTTTTTTTAACTTTTCCTTTCTGTCTCTTTTTTCTTTTCTTTTATCCAATCTTTCTTTTCCTCTCTTTATTTCTCTTTCTGTATCTAATTTGACTCTAATTCACCCTATTTCCTTCTCCGTTGTTCCTCTATTTATCCTTAAATCTCATTGGTTAAGGAGATAGACTATTGGTCCTGTCACTCACCAAGGTCCTAGATGCCCTGTTGCACTCGGTGCGCTGTTATCAGCTCACATTTCTAGCAATTTGAAGTGAAAACAAATTTCAAACTGAAAGGTAAGGGGAAAAATTCTAACACAGTGGGGGCTGAAAGATGTCCACTCCAGAAAAATCTGGGCCACTGAAATCAGAGGAATGAGTCTGTTTGGAGACCAGCTGAGGGCTATTTGTGGTGTCCTTTCCTCAGAATCTGCTGTCCATTTGGTTGAACAATAAATATTCTGGCCACTGAAGAAGTTTCACAAAAGTTTAATAGGTAAAGGTATTTCCAAAAATGTGATAAACGGATAATAATCTTTAAAAAAAAACAAGCGAGATGACCCCCATGTATCTCCCACCCACATGTAACACAGTTTTAGTTCTAAAAAATAGGTGTCCACCCACAAACTGATAATTATTTGTCAATGTCTCTTGTTGAGGTATTATTGGTTGAAGCCATGAGGCTACATGCCTCGTCTGATGGTGTGATTTTATTTCATTTGCATTCTTAGTATGTTCCCTAAAAACCTTTGTTCATAGTTTATTGAAGGATTGGTCGTGTAATCATTGACCTTCAGGAATTATATTCTTTTAGTGAATGAAAGGTTATTTCGTCCTAAAAAATAAGTCCTAGTACAATCTAAGCAGTATAGTACTGTGTAGTATGTTCTTCGGAATTGTAAATTATCAGTGAGATTGTCAGTGTTTTATCCCACATTGTGAGATATATTTAACACTCATGGGCCTCTCATGGTGTATTAATAATTTCTGGCACAGTTCTGGTAAAATTACAGATATTATTTAAAACATTACTGTTTTTTTTTTAGCACTAAAAGTGTCTTGTTCAATAAAATTGTCTTGTGTTAATTAACTAACTGAATCCTGTATCTGCCTCCACTGAGGAGTTACGAGCCTTTCTTAGCTTGATGAGGAGACAACCTCCTCCTTTTTTTTTTCTTTCTAATTTTCACTTTATTTCCAGTTTCCATTCCTGTTGGGGAAGTGACCTGCTCCTGGGCGTCTTCCAATGCTGCTTTGAACTGGCCACATTGAGCTGCAGGTGAACAGCACAGTGGTGTCCCGACCTCTGATTCCTCTTCTTTCCACATGCAATCCACCTGGAAATATGATCTTCACCACCTGATCTGCTGGAGATCAGGAATTCAGTGCAAAGCCACTCAAAAGAGTTTCACTCAAAAGAGTTTCAGTGCAAAGCCATGCCCCTTCGCAATAAGGCATCACGTTTTTACCACTCCATTGCTCAGAACCTAATATTTCATAAAATATGACTTTTTCAACCTCCTTCGTTTATTGAACAAAATATTTTTATGTCACTGAACAATGTATCGATCCCTCAATTCCTTTTAAATGTTTAAAGTTTTGAACACTGTGAAGCAAATCTAAGCTAAACCTAGTTTCTCACAGAATGCAACTCAGTCTGAAGAGGAAATGTATAACTCTCCGGGGAAGTGGTATTGTTGACCTTGACACTCTTCAGCTATCAGTGTGCTCTGCTGGATACTTCCAATCAATAACTGAAAAGATGATTATCAACATTATTCTACTTCACATCATGATTGCCTCTACTCAGGAAAAACTTTACAATCAATAAGCAGAAATATGTTCACGTGTGTATAATTTGGCATTTTTGTTTGTCAAATAAGGATCTAAAAGGAACTTTTGTAAGACAGACAGTGCCTTTCATGACCTCAGGATGTCAGAAAGTGTTTTACATCCAATGAAGTACCTTTTGAGATGTAGTCACTGATGTAGTGTAAGAAATCCCTCTTGTATATCCCTGAGCTCTTGTAAAAACTATGCATTTCTTTCTCCACCAGAAACCTGCGGCCAAAGCCGGCAATGTCCCAAACGCGCATCACCTTAACACTTCAATACATCGGGCTCAATTTTGCCCAAGCCCGTTTTCTGGCGTATTGCCAGAGTTACGCCCGTTTTTCGAGGCCAGAAATGTGGCAGAAATATTTTGCCAAAGTTTCCCCAAAGTATAATTCAAATTTGGCACTGCGCAGCGTGTCCAGTCGCCTTGGGGGATAGAGCCTGCTGCCTGCGCCGAAAAATGAAGCTGCACCTTCTGCACATGTGCGGAAAAAAAGTTATGTTTTTGACGTCGTTCCAATGTACACACATGCTCAGTACAGCTTCGAGTTGGCAATTGGACATTTTTAAAGAGCCAGTTGTGTGTGAGAAGGAGTGCTGTGTGAAAGCATTGGGAAAATCACAGCTGGAGCAAAACCAGATGCAACGCAGTGCAAGGATCAAGAATTTCTTACAGGAAGAAGTGGAGGCACTAGTTACTGTGATTGAGAACAGATGGCAGGAGCTGGACACCAGCAGAGGTCACATAAAAGTTCCACCCAAAGAAATGAAGAAACGCTGGAACCAACTTGCAGAAAATTACTGTACAATGGTGACCACTACGAGATCTGGAGGCCAGTGCAAAAAGAAATGGCAGGACCTTGGTCAAGTAGTTAGTGCAAGTAATATTTTCATTTATTAACTGGAATTGCAATTGCAATTGTAAATGTGACCAGCTGTATATGTCTCACCTAGCAGAAAGACACCCTCTCTAAAAAGTTGCATTTTCATCTTTGCAGAGGAAGGTGGCACATAATAAAAGGGAAAGAACTCAAACAGGAGGAGGCTCGGCAAATCTGCACTCACTGACACCCTTGGAAGAGAGGGTCGCTGCTTTGATGGGTCCTGCCTGGAGAAAAGCAATCACCACTGCACAAGCTGGGCCCACACTCGAGGGCGAGGGTAAGTCCTGCAAATTCATCGTGGTCCTTCAAATCAGCCTGCTGCCTGGCCTGCAATGTGTGAACCTACTCTTGCCACCCACCTTGCCCCCACCTCTGCTGCTAACCATTTGACTGTTCTGTTATCTTTTGCAGAACTTGAGGCCAACCCTGACAATGCAGAAGAAGATTCAGAAAAGGATGAGCCTGAAGAGGAGAACATCTTCCAATCCAACCCTCCAGACCAAGAACATGGGGTTGAGGGGGAGGGGGAGGGGATGGAGCTGGATGAAGCTCCCACTGTTTTCCTGACTTTGGAGGAGGTGCGCTCATGGAGGCTACCCTGGCTACCCCCACAGCTTGTATTAGCTGAGCCCCTTCGTCCAGGCGCAGGGACGATTTTGTCGGCCAAACCTATAACCCACCAGCCCTGCTTCAAGCCATTCGCTGGTGGCATGTGAGTGAGTTAAAAAATGAGAGAACTTCTGAAATCCAACAAATTTACACTAAAAAAAAGTTGAACTTTATTATTGATTTTGACAGTGTTCTTGACTCCCTCCAAAATCTTCGATTTAACAACAATGGCGTCTTTCAGCGCAGAGTTGTGAATGTGCGCTGGTTTTCCTAACTCACCAGCAGGTTTTTTGGGAGTGACCAGATACGCCGACCTAACAGAAAATTTTTTTGGTCAAACTGCGATCAATTGAAAAAACCAGCGCAGACATGAGAGAACGTAAAAAAATCATAACTAAGTCAGTTACGCCGGCGCAGATCGCAGGGGGAAACTTTGAAAAAAATAAATACGCAAAACAAAACGGCGCAAATGAACGGAGAAAATTGAGCCCAAAGAGCGGGCCATTCAGTCCATCGTAAGCAACATAACATTAAGACATTCAGCAGAACTTTCACAAACAAAGAGAATTATTTTCAAACCTGTGTGTAGAATATTATGTAGTTCCCAAAACTTGACCACATTTTTCACAACACAAAGTTATGTTTTTGTTAACCGGTCTGGACTTGTGAAAAAAAATTGGCATTTCACAGGCTTGGAACAAATTAACCATGGAATGTAAATGTGTGGAAATGTTGCAAAATTAACATGTTGGGAAAAACCAAGTTAGAAAAGATTCAGAAGAAAGCAGCGAAGAAATTTCTGGGGTCTTTCCTTGTTGTCGTGTGACCAGACTGTTCGAGGAAGAAAAATGATACTCTGGTGGAGAAGGTCTTCCGCCTACAGTTATGTTTTAGTTATTACAAAACATAAAATGCTCGAATTTACCTTCTTGACCACAACCTGTTTAGAAATTACACATGTGCACTATATACAGTTCTATGGAGAATGCTCTGGATCCTGCAATTAATGCATTCAGGTTAAATGTTCTTATAAATTATGTTGGTGCACGGAAAGGAAGCTTGAAAAAGTATTTGAACCTCTAAGGCAGACACGCAGTTTTGATTGAATAGTTAAAATTACTTATATAGAAGGAAATAAAAATAATATTTTTGAACAAGACTGTGTCAATAACTATAAACTTTTCTTTAAAACAAATGTGTAAGGGATATAAATTATAGCAGGCAAAAGAGTAGACAGATAGGTGGTCAGAACACAATGCTGAAGGTGGTGAACTAATCAGTATTAGATCTGAGGAATTGCCTATGTGCGTAACATTTGCGTATGTAGGTATAGCGCACTTATAACACATAACAAGTCAGCAGTTACAATTTTGATCAGAAGTCTCTGAGGAAAAGATAAGGAAGCCAGTATTTTGAGAACAGTTACTTTCGGCGATATAGACTAAGGCAAAGTGCACATTTAAGTGAACAAACACAATTAACCTATGATGGGAGATAGACAAATTGCATGTACCATTTAGAGCCAGTCTGATAAGAGACGACAACTCAATGTAACTCCGCTGATAGCAATAGACCTATCGATGATTTTGTAAGAGAGTAGCTCCTCTCCAAAACCTGTATAAATTATACTCGAAACCTCTTATATTTTGAAGGTTCCACGACTGAACCTTCCCTTGCATTGCTCGAAATTAAGCCGGTTAAACCTAAGGTTTCATTTGTTTACTTCCATGGTCGCTATACAGAGGGCGAAGGGTGAGGTGTCGATTATCTATATCAAGTAATCCACCCCGAGGGAGAGAAGCCTTCCTTTTACCCCAACAGAAGGGCGAGGTGTCAATTACCTATATCAGGTAATCCGTCCCGAGGGCTAGAAGCCTTCCTTTTACCTCTACAATTGACGCTGCGAGCAGGGTACAGACCCTCCTACCTGGATGATGTGACAGCTAGCAATGGCAGTGAGTATGATTTTGTACCACCTGCAGCTGTAGCATTGACGGGGAAGGAGGTAATCTGTATAAAGAACTAGAAGGGGGTAATCTGTGGAACAAAGTTATAGCGAACCACGGAAGGATGAAAACCAAGATTGGGGATAGGTGTATTGCCTGAAAAAGAAGGAATACAACCTAAAAAGGGGAGTGGGACCCCAAGATGTTTAGGAAAACTGGCCAGTGGGATAAAATGAAGATCAAGTGCGGTCTCTGAGATATGGACCAAAAGGGTCCCAGGTACAAGTGCTAACAGGGAAAAGACGAAAAATAAAACCGACACTTCCAGTCGGAGTAACCAGATTAGGGAGGCAAGCAGTATTGTTAGTCCGCCCGGACATTAGACGGGTCCAAGGGCTTGGAAACAGTACACGGAATCTGGTAGAGGTGTAAACGTATCCAGACGAAAAAATGTTTGCGATTAAGTTGCTGAAAAAAACATCGGATAAGCTGTATTAGGTGTGAATGTCAGTCTTTAAGTGAAAGTGTTCGCGTGGAAGCTTGACTGTTGAGTTCACAAAGGACAGCTTGTTTTTTATCAAAAGATAAAGACGCAACCTTGAAACTAGACTGCTAAAAGAAAAATGAATTGAACGTCTAATTGGGAAAGAGATACTAGTTGATATTGGCTGTGAAAAAAATATTGGTTTTATTGGAGGGTAATTAACAAACGAAAGCCGAATTTTCACAATGGCCACAGTGAAATCTCGGCTTTGTTTCAAAGTGTGAATATTGGAAAAGAGATAAAAGACACTCTATGTTGATAATGATTTTAAATTACAAAAAGGTTTCACTGCAGTAAAGAAAAATTTTAATTTCGAGTTTGAAAACCTTTTCAAAATGGACAGTGCTTATCGAGAAAAAGTCCCGAACGGTCTAAACACCAGGAGAGCTTTTGAAAATAATGAGGGAAAAAGATCTAAGCTATGTGAACTCAGCAAAGGAAGGGAAAAAAACTGGGAATTAGAAAATGTTGCTGAATTTTAAATTCTTAAAAAAGATGGAACCGGCATGGAAGTTTAACTTTTGTGCTGAGAGAAATAAAACACAAGATTTGCTCAGTGAACAGAACCTGGTATATAGCTTGTGTGAAAATGTAAAAAGTGTGTCAGTTTCCCTGATTGTTTTGATTATGATCTACAGAGCTAAGATAAATAAGCCACAGTTGCCAGTACTTATTTTAAATTGGATTCCAGTAAACAAATAGCTATTAAAAATGTGTGGTCTCATTTTAAATCAATTTTTTAAAAAGCCTTTGGCAAGTATTTGAATTGAAAGTTTCGAAACACTTGGAGTTTAATCTAGAATGCTGTCTTTCCCGATGAAAATGTTTTATTTAAAGCTAATTATGGCAGCTTTACTAATGATTTCTGCTGCTTTAACGGATTCCTAATTTCTAAGCAAGCTTTGAAGGCACCAAGACTTGGGAAAAAATTTCTGATATGGGGAAAGATTAAAAAAATTACGCGAAGTCACATAATGACATCAGGCCTTCTTAGAAACCGGCAAAGAAGTTAACCCTTTCCATTGACAGCTGTTTTATACTGGATATTATTCATTTGGGTTTCTTAATAAAAGAAATGAAAAAGCAAGGATGGCAGCCAGAAAACTCACCTGACAGAGGAAATGCTGGAATAGTCAGAATAAGAATAGATAATCAAACAAAACAAAGTCAAGAGTTAGAAGCTAAGATAAATAAGCTGGAAGAGATAAAAGATAGTGCAGTGCACAGCCGTAGCAAAAAATGCAAAAATTGGAATTCCTCAAGCAGGGGATGTTTACAGACGGGCTAGGAGAAGCCCAGCAAAAATAATTAAGTTGGGATTTAGAGTGCAGGATGAAACTTTGGAGTGGGCAGAACACATAGAGGAGTTAAAGTCAGAACAACGGGAGAAGGTAGCTAAAATAACAGCAGTTATGTTAGCAGCAGAGACGAAGGGGGAGGAGACACACCCCTGCGCAGCTCCCCTGATATGTTTTAGCTGCAATAAGGGAGGAGGCGCAGGAAGGCAAGGCCCCCAACAGGCAAAGAAGGGAGCACCCTTCTGCAGTATATGAATGATATCCTGATTGCCTCCAGTACAGAACAACAACACGTACTAGCTTTAATTACAGTGCTAGGAGCTCTACAGAGCGCAGGATTAAAAATAAATCCTAGGCCGATGCAGGTGGGAAGGAGCGAAGTAACATCTAGGATACATAATTTCACAAGGGAAGAGACAGATGCCTAAGGACAGAAAGGAAGCAATTCAATCAATGCCCAGGCCAGGAACCATGAAAGGGGTCAGGCGGGTACGAGGACTATTCAACTACTGCAGAAATGCCGAGATCAGGAAATTGTGGTTGTAAGATTAAAACAAGCTCTCACAAGTGCTCCAGCCCTGGGATTACCCGACCAGAATAGGCCCTTCCACATCTATACCAACCACAGTAAAGATCATTACACGGAGAATAGGCATAGGCCAGTGGCATAGTAATGTTGGGACACATACACAGCATACCTTAATAGAATTGCTTAACGCAGGAAGGCTAAAAACGGTATCCGATGTACGAAGGGCAAGGTGGGAAGCAATGCTTTTATCCCCTAACGGGACGGTAACAATAATAAAAGACAACTGTACCAACCTTGCAGGGTGGATCATTATGGAGGGAAAAGAGCATCAGTGTAGCCCAACAGGAGAAGACGAGGGAAGTAGTCAGGCTAGTGAAACCCCACTTGAGGAGGCAGACATGGATCTATATGTAGATGGGTCTCGGCGCTATATCAACGGGACACCACAGACGGCATGGGCCGTGGTAGATAGCAGCGGACAGGTCAAAAGGGAAGGAAGGTGAGAAGGGGGCCTATCAGCTCCAGTGGCTGAATTAGTGGCTCTCACTGAGGCTCTGAGGCTGGCTAGGGGAAAACGAGTAAACATCTATACAGACAATCGATATGCTTTTGGAGTAGTGCATGGGGATACATGACCTCAGGAGGAGGGCCAATCAAACATGAGGAGATTGTTAAAAAATTAGTGGAAGCCTCCCTCCTACCCCGGGAGTGTGCGATAATAAAGGTCAAAGCGCACATAAAAATTACCGATCAATATCAACAAGGAAATGCATGGGCAGACGAAGCAGCCAAGCGGGTGGTGGAGACAGGTACACTGGCCGGGGTAGCCCAGGTCGGAGCATGTACAATACAAGTAGAACCAACATGATAAGCTTGATGTCCAGATGCTGGTGGTAGAAGGGAATGGGTAGAGATATAGAGGACCAATGTAGAAGCTGCGTGATATGCGCAAAATACAACCTAGGGGGGAAATTAAAGGTCAGAATGGGACCTTTCGTAATAAGGTGGATGAAGTTATTGCGCAGATAGTTGGTAACGGATATGATGTAATTGGGATTACGGAGACATGGCTCCAGGGTGACCAAGGCTGGGAATTTAACATCCAGCGGTATTCAATATTCAAGAAGGATAGACAGAAAGGAAAAGGAGGTGGGGTAGCTTTGCTGGTTAAAGAGGAGATTAACGCAGTAGTAAGGAAGGATAGTAGCTTGGATGATATGGAATCTGTATGGGTAGAGCTGCGGAATACCAAAGGGAAGAAAACGCTAGTGGGAGTTGTGTACAGACCACCAAACAGTAGTAGTGAGGTTGGGGACAGCATCAAACAAGAAATTAGGGATGCGTGCAATAAAGGTACAGCAGTTATCATGGGTGACTTTAATCTACATATAGATTGGGCTAACTGTTATGTATGGAGAAAGAGTCAGACGAACACTGTGAGCTCAAAGTAAAGTGTGACCTTAGTCTTTTATTGCAGGTCTCCAAAGTGCCCCTCCAACCTGTGAGGCCTCTTTAAATATCTGTGCTCCCACGAGTTTATGGGATCCCTTGGGACTCCAGGGGATGAGCCCTCTGGTGGTTGTACAGAGTAAATACAAGTTTACATATATAACAACACTCCCACACAAAGTCAATAGTGTAACTATTTACAATTCGTGAGTCGATCTGGGGCCCTTCTTGCCCTGGTTGATCGTCTCGGTGTGAAAGCTGGTATTGTTGAATCATTTGTTGGGCCCTCGCTGGGCTGCTGTGCAGCTAGCCTTGCTGGGCCTGGTGTGTTGGGCCCTGCTGGGCTGCTGTGGATGATGGGTTCTGCGTCCTGGTCAACTGTGGTGCTGGTTGCCACTGGTGTGCATGTTGGGGGATCAAAACAGGTAGGGTCCAAGGTGAGTTGTTCAGGATAGTCCGTCAATCTGAGTTTGATTTGGTCCAAGTGTTTCCGGTGAATGAGTCCATTTGAAAGTTTGACCCGAAACGCCCTGCTCCCCTCTTTGGCCACGACAGTGCCGGGAAGCCACTTGGGACCTTGTCCATAATTTAATACAAATATAGGATCATTGATTTCAATCTCGCGTGACACATTTGCGCTATCATGGTATGTTCTTTGTTGAAGCCGCCTGCTCTCTACCTGTTCATGTAGATCAGGGTGAACTAACGAGAGCCTTGTCTTAAGTGCTCTTTTCATGAGTAGTTCAGCAGGTGGGATCCCAGTGAGCGAGTGGGGTCTCGTGCGGTAACTAAGCAGGATTCGGGATAGGCGAGTCTGCAGTGAGCCTTCAGTTACCCTCTTCAAGCCTTCCTTGATGGTTTGCACTACTCTCTCTGCCTGACTATTGGACGCTGGTTTAATTGGGGCAGATATGACATGTTTGATCCTGTTATGGGTCATGAATTCTTTGAACTTAGCACTGGTAAAACATGGCTCATTGTCGCTTACCAGGACATCGGGTCAGCTATGTGTGGCAAACATGGCCCGCAGGTGTTCAGTAGTGGTAGTGGACGTGCTAGCTGATATTATCTCACATTCAATCCACTTGGAGTACGCATCTACAACCACAAGGAACATTTTACCCAAGAACGGGCCTGCATAGTCGACGTGTACCCTAGAACACGGTTTGGAGGGCCAAGACCATAAACTTAGCGGCGCCTCCCTGGGTGCATTGCTTAACTACGAGCATGCATTACATCTGTGAATGCAGGACTCTCCTAAGTCTGCATTGATACCGGGCCACCACACGTGGTATCTGGCTATCGCTTTCATCATTACGATGCCTGGGTGGGTACTGTGGAGGTCATTGATGAAGGTGTCTCTGCCCTTCTTGGGAACCACTACACGATTGCCCCACAGAAGGCAGTCTGCCTGTATAAATATTTCATCTTTGCGCCGCTGGAATGGCTTTATCTCGTCCTGCATTTCCACTGGGACACTGGATCAGCTCCCGTGAAGCACACAGCTTTTGACTAGAAATAATAAGGGGTCCTGGCTTGTCCAGGTTTTGATCTGCCGGGCAGTGACGGGTGATTGCTCATTCTCAAATGCTTCCAGAACAATGGCTAAATCTGCGGGCTGCGCCATTTCCATTCCCGTGGTGGGCAATGGCAGCCTATTGAGAGCATTGGCGCAGTTTTCTGTGCCTGGCCAGTGGCGGATGGCGTAGTTGTATGCGGACAACATGAGCGCCCATCTCTGGATGCGGGCCGATGTGTTGGTATTATCCCTTTACTCTCGGAAAACAGGGATATGAGTGGCTTGCGGTCAGTTTCAAATTCGAATTTTAGCCCAAGCAGGTATTGATGCATTTTCTTTACCCCATAGACACACACGAACGCTTCTTTCTCAATCATGCTGTAGGTTCTCTCAGCCTTAGACAGACTCCTGAATGCATAAGCAACCAGTTGCAGTTTCCCGAAATCATTAGCTTGTTGCAATACACACCCGACGCCATATGACGACGCATCACATGCTAGTACCAAACGCTTACATGGATCATACAACACAAGCAATTTGTTTGAGCATAATAATTTTCTCGCATTTACAAAGGCATTTTCTTGGCTTTTGCCCCAAACCTATTCGTCCCCTTTTCATAGTAAGACATGCAGTGGTTCTAACAGTGCGCTGAGACCCAGTAAGAAGTTACCAAAGTAGTTCAGGAGTTCCAGAAACGACCGCAGCTCCGTCACATTCTGTGGCCTCGGTGCGTTCTCGATTGCCTCCGTCTTCGTGTTGGTGGGCCTGATACCGTCCGCCGCAATCCTCCTTCCCAAGAACTCCACTTCAGGTGCCAGGAAAACGCACTTTGATCGTTTTAACCTGAGCCCCACGCGGTTGAGTCGACGAAGAATCTCCTCCAGGTTCTGCAGATGCTCGACTGTGTCCCAACCTGTTACCAAGATGTCGTCCTGGAAGACCACGGTGTGCGGGACCGACTTCAGTAAGCTTTCCATGTTTCCATGGAATATCGCCGCCGCTGATCAAATTCCAAATGGGCAATTGATATAAATAAAAAGACCTTTGTGCGTGTTGATGCAGGTGAGGCCCTTCGATGATTCCTCCAGTTCCTGCGTCATGTAGGCTGAAGTCAGAGCCAGCTTCGTGAACATCATTCCTCCCGCCAGCGTTGCAGAGATCGTTGGCCTTTGGTAGTGGGTATTGGTCCTGCAGAGAGAAACGATTGATATTTACTTTGTAATCGCCACAGATTCTGATGGTGCCGTCTCCCTTGAGGACAGGATTGATTGGGCTGGCCCACTCCGTTGAACTCGATCGGTGAAATGATGCCCTCTCATTGCAGCCGGTCTAGCTTGATCTCTACCCTTTCTCTCATCATGTACGGTACCTCTCTCGCCTTGTGATGGATGGGTCCCGCCCCATCTTCACTTTTGCTCCTTGGAATATCTCAATGTCTGGTTCAAACAGCGAAGGGAACTTGTTTAAGACCTGGGCACACGAAGTGTTGTCAGCGGGCGATAGCGCTCGGACGTCGTCCCAGTTCCAGCGTATCTTTCCCAGCCAGCTCCTGCCGAACAGCGTGGGACCATCGCCTGGTATCACCCAGAGTGGTAGCTTGTGCACAACTCTATCATAAAAGACCTTTACGGTAGCACTGCCAATTACGGGAATCAGTTCTTTCGTGTAAGTTCTTAGTTTCGTACGAATTGGAGTTAAGACTGGCCTTGAGGCCTTGTTGCACCACAGTCTTTCGAAAGTCTTTTTGCCCATGATAGACTGGCTCGCGCCCGTGTCCAGTTCCATTGACACCAGGAGTTCATTTAGTTCAACATTCAGCATTATCGGGGGACAATTCGTGGTGAATGTGTGCATCCCATGTATCTCTGCCTCCTCGGACTGAGGCTCTGGTTCGTCGTGATCCTCCGTGGATCTGTCCTCCTCTGCAATATGGTGGTTTGCAGGTTTAATAGGGTTAGCAGCTCGCCTGCACATTCGTTGGAGGTGTCCCATTGTTTCACAGCCCTTGCAAACCTACCCTTTGAATTGGCATGAATGGAAATGATGATCACCCCCGCAGCACCAACAAGGTGTTAATGGCCTTGCATTCATCACACTTGATGGTGGACTCTGAGACATCAGTGGATGTGCAGCTGCAGGCATGTGTGACTTGCCCTGTATGTTGCGATTCAATAACAACATCACTTTGTTCACAGTACTTGTAGCAGCACTTGTGTGCTGAGAGATTTGCTTAGTATTGTCACTGGTGGCAATGAACACCTGGGCTATCGCTAGGGCCTTACTCAAGGTTGGGGCCTCTACAGTCAAAAGTTTGCGAAGTATGGTTTCATGGCCAATGCTAAGTACAAAAAAATCTCTGAGCATGTGCTCCAAATGTCCTTCAAATTCGCAATATCCTGCAAGGTGTCTTAGCTCGGCATCATAACTCGACACATTTTGGCCTTCAGACCGTTTGTAGGTGTAGAACCGGTACCTTGCCATCAGAACACTTTCCTTCGGGTTCAAATGCTCTCGGACCAGTTTGCACAAATCATCGCACAATTTCTCCGTGGGTTTCGCTGGAGTGAGCAGATTCTTCATGAGGCCATACGTTGGTGCCCCACAGATGGTGAGGAGGATCGCCCTTCGTTGGCAGCGTTCTCTTCTCCATCTAGCTCGTTGGCCACGAAGTATTGGTCGAGCCGCTCCATAAAAGTTTCCCAATCATCTCCCTCCGAGAATTTCTCCAGGATGACAACTGTCACTGCATCTTTGGGTTCGCTATCTGTATCTCGTCACCAGTTATTATATATGGAGAAAGAGCTAAAGTGTGACCTTAGCCTTTTATTGCAGGTCTCCAGAGTGCCTCTCCAACCTGTGAGGCCTCCTTAAATACCTGTTCTCCCAAGGGATTATGGGATCTCTTGGGACTCCAGGGGATGAGCCCTCGGTGGCTGTACAGAGTAAATACGTTTACAAATATAACACCAACCAAACTGGTAGCAGTACGGTGCAGGAGGATTTCCTGGAGTGTATTAGGGATGGTTTTCTGGACCAATATGTCGAGGAACCAACTAGAGGGCTGGCCATCCTAGACTGGGTGATGTGTAATGAGAAAGGACTAATTAGCAATCTTGTTGTGCGAGGCCCCTTGGGGAAGAGTGACCATAATATGTTAGAATTCCTTATTAAGATGGAGAGTGACACAGTTAATTCAGAGACAAGGCTCCTGAACTTAACGAAAGGCAACTTCAATGGTATGAGACGTGAATTGGCTAGAATAGACTGCCGAATGATACTTAAAGGGTTGACGATGGATAGGCAATGGCAAACATTTAAAGATCACATGGATGAACTTCAACAATTATACATCCCTGGCTGGAGTAAAAATAAAACAGGGAAGATGGCTTAACCGTGGCTAACAAGGGAAATTAAGGAACTGTTAGATCCAAGGAAGAGGCATATAAATTGGCCAGAAAAAGCAGCAAACCTGAGGACTGAGAGAAATTTAGAATTCAGCAGAGGAGGACAAAAGGTTTAATTATGAGGGGGAAAATAGAGCATGAGAGGAAGCTTGCTGGGAACATAAAAACCTTCTGCAAAAGCTTCTATACATATGTGAAGAGAAAAAGAGTAGTGAAGACAAACGTAGGTCCCTTGCAGTCAGAATCAGGTGAATTTATAATGAGGAACAAAGAAATGGCAGACCAATTGAACAAATACTTTGGTTCTATCTTCACGAAGGAAGACACAAATAACCTTTCAGAAATACTCGGGGACCGATGATCTAATGAGAAGGAGTAACTGAAGGAAATCCTTATTAGTCAGGAAATTGTGTTAGGGAAATTGATGGGATTGAAGGCCGATAAATCCACAGGGCCTGATCGTCTGCATCCCAGAGTACTTAAGGAAGTGGCTCTAGAAATAGTGGATGCATTGGTGATCATTTTCCAACAGTCTATCAACTCTGGATCAGTTCCTATGGACTGGAGGGTAGCTAATGTAACACCACTTTTTAAGAAAGGAGGGAGAGAGAAAACGGGTAATTATACACCGGTTAGCCTGACATCAGCAGTGGGGAAAATGTTGGAATCAATTATTAGAGATGAAATAGCAGGGCATTTGGAAAGCAGTGACAGGATCGGTCCAAGTCAGCATGGATTTATGAAAGGGAAATCATGCTTGACAAATCTTCTAGAATTTTTTGAGGATGTAACTAATAGAGTGGACAAGGGAGAACCAGTGGATGTGGTGTATTTGGACTTTCAAAAGGCTTTTGATAAGGTCCCACAAAAGAGATTGGTGTGCAAAATTAAAGCACATTGTATTGGGGGTAATGTATTGACGTGGATAGAGAACTGGTTGGCAGAC